>NW_024622551.1:0-1757 GCF_008729295.1 Plectropomus leopardus
CACACACACACACACACACACACACACACACACACACACACACACACCATGTTTCAGATGATCCATTTGGATAATCCTCTATACATGTATGAACACATGCCTTGCTGATATGAAACATGTACACAAATACACACATTGATCTGGTCCAGCGTGGCAGGAGCCTGTGCAGAATGAAGACCAGTGAACAACCCCCCCATCACTATCTGTTCACTATTGATTTTCCCCTTGCATGTCTGAAAGGCAGTAGGACGGAGGGCTAATATGATTAGCATTGACAGTTCAGTGTGTGAGCGTGTGTGCACACACGAGGTTAACACAGATGACAGCAGCAGCAGCAGAGCCCGCAGGGACGAGCCCTCATGTTGAAGTTACATAGGTGTGTGTTTGTACGTGATACCCCTGGCAGTGTGTTAGAATATAGGTGAGTCTTCTGGGATCGCTGCTATGGCGATTATATGGATGTTTATTAACAACAAAACTGCAGAGAGAGGAAAGAACAAACTCAACGTGTACCGTAGTCAATCTGTGAGTCAAGATTTGAGGAGGAGGAGGGATGGATTTACCAGTTTTAAGAAATCCTGATTTGGTTCGAGCTCTGTTTGAAATCTGCTCCAGCTGTTTTAGCCGATTCTGAGCTCTTGAAAATGTCAGATGGCGCTTGTTAACAACTTTAACAGGCTTCAGCAGGACGCGCTCACATCTGGCTGTTAGGGTCTTGTATTTTCTGCAGTTGGTAGTCTTTTAGAGGAAGGAAAAAGCTCATGGAGCTTCACTTCACTCTCAGGTCAAATCCAATAGACTTTACTCTCAGTGTGTGCAGGAATAAAAACTACAGCTGAAGTCAGTTAGTTTTTGGTCCGATACCAACATTTGGTTAATAATAGAAATAAAAAAAAGATTTATCAGACAATTTTATTATCAAAGAGTAACGATTAAGGTTGCCGCAGTATATCGGTTAAAAGGTATACAAATATACTTTACATTGGTAGAAAAATTGACAGAGAATCTCACCTTTATTTTATTTATTTTCAATTATAGTTTTGATTATGATAAAATATTTCTTCGACTCAAAAAACCTCTTCACTTTTCTTCCCTTTAAAGGTGATTGTAATTGATAATGATAATAATTTTGAAATACTGTACACGGTGAAACTGTGATATTAATTACAAAGTCAAAATCTCATACCCTTGCAACCCTAGTTGCAATAAAAAATAGTGTATGTCAGGAGAGGGATACTGTATGGTTTGACAATAAATTTAACTTTAACAGAAAGCAGTAATAGCAGCAAATTATACACAGTTGACTAAAAAATTAACAATAATAAAAATAATTAAAATATATGTTATTTAAGAGAAACTGGGGTTAATAATCCATAAAAATGCATATTGTTGCAGTTGATTTCAGCCAAAATAGAAAGTGATATCTGTGATTAACTGATATTGGCAGATAATATTGGCCCTGGTGACAGATGAGCCGGCTCTAATACAAACAGCCAAAAACGAGAGCACACGTCTCGGAAAAGAGCAAAGACCTGCCGCTGGCTTGCTAAAACTTGTTGGCTCAAAATAATCAGAACAATTTGTGGCTTACAGATTGGTTATTGATTAACTGTTTTAAATCTGCTCCATAATTTGATGTTAAGTGAACCCTCACAGATTGGTAAGATTGTTTGCTGCTCATAAGAGCCTTTGGCTTTGAGTACAAGTCACTGTGTGTGTGTGTGTGTGTGTGTGTGTGTGTGTGTGTGTGTGTGTGT
>NW_024622552.1:0-3404 GCF_008729295.1 Plectropomus leopardus
GACAGGCTGGGACAAAGAAGGACAGCAGGGGACAGGCTGGGACAAAGGGGGACAGCAGAGGACAGACTGGGACAAAGAGGGACAGGCTGGGACAAAGAAGGACAGCAGAGGACAGTCTGGGACAAAGAGGGACAGGCTGGGACAAAGAAGGACAGCAGAGGACAGTCTGGGACAGCTGTGTGAGACCAGTTGCACTTACTGCGACGCTCAGCGGCTCCCATCACTGCTGATCTTCTCCAACATTCAGGTGAGATGCCGCCTACACCAGCTTCCTGTAGACACCTTCAAAATAAAAGTCACACTGACACAAGCATCTCATAAGAAGTACATGGACTTATGGGGACAGACGGAGGACAGACAGACAGAGGACAGTTGTTTAGTGATGATTAGATTTTATTTTGAAGGCGCTTCTTGTTCCGCCGTCAGTGACGTCATGATGCAGTCGGCTGAAGTTTGACTTCAGGGGGACTCGGAGGGACTCAGACACGCGCGTGCACTCTTTACGTGAGTTAGTGTGTTTTAATGAGACTTCCTGCAGGACGCAACACGATCTGATCGATGTATCGATCATCAGAAACATGATCAATCACAGACCTGAACATTAAAGCTGATCAGCTGCAGCATTGATGGTGACGATGCATACGGCGGAAACCGCCATATGCCAGTTATGGTCACAGTGACGTCATCAAACTGTTTTTCTTCGGCTAAAAAAAAAATCAGCTTCAGGATCTGTGAGAGATTTAAAGAAAAACCGTCCTCACGGAAGAGAAAAGAGCAAATGTGTCAGCAGCTTCTTTGTTTCTGTGCACGCACATGCACACGCACACACACACACACACACACACACACACACACACACACACACACACACTTTAAACTGAGTCCAGAGGCTTTGTTGTCCCTCAGGAGGAAGTTTTCTCAACTTAAACGTCCTCAGACAGACGGAGCCTCGGCGTTCTCGTCATCAGTCACATTTAATCTAAAAATGTCAACAACAAAAAGTCATTAAGAGGTTAAAAGTTTTCACTTTTAATTTAACGCTTCTGCCAACAATGAAGCCCCGAAAATTCTCATTTTGACCGGCTGTTGTCACTGAAGCAAGAATACTCCGATTACCTGCACGTTTCTTTGATTTTAGGACATTTCTACAATTTTACGACTCTTCTATGATTTTCGGACACTTTAAGGATTTTGGGAGATTTTTAGAATTTTAGGAGATTTTTATGATTTTAGGATGTTTTTAGGACTTTGAGACATTTCTTTGTTTTTGGACATTTCTGTGATTTTAGGACACATCTAGGATTTTAGGACATTTTTCAGGATTATGGGACATTAGTGTCTTGCTGTGTCCTCTGTCGGGGGTGTGGGGAACTATGTTGATGCTGTTTTATGTCTCTGGCACCTTCTGGACACTAAAAGGACAAAAACTATTCAGAGTCAATCACTTTATTTTTATTGTCAGTTAGAAAATGTTTGGGGGGCCACCAGGGGCCTGTCAGGGGGGCCAGATTTGGGCCGCAGGCCACAGGTTGAGCATCACGGCTGTAGTGCATGACACTGTAGCCATGCCTTTTCAGTCATTTTTCGGACATGCATTATTAGAGTGTTTTTGGCTGTTTTTGCAAAATTCTATGTCATGGCATGTCTCGGCACACTATTTTATGCGATTTTAACGTGTTTCGAGCCTTTTTTGGGACGTGTCATATTTTAGAGTTTGTTGACGCCCAGCTGTTCTGGTTATCTCTTCAAGGCGCAGGCGGCCAGTGCGGAGCGGTGGAAGTGGCTGACAACTCTCCATGCTGTATCAATAGCCTTCACCACATCAGGTAAGACTAAACTAGTCGTTATTGCCAACTGCAGCGTCTGTTCGGTGCATCCCAGATCTTTGGGAAACTTTTCACACAGCTCGATGGCGATGTTCATGTGACTGGAATTGTCACGAACAGTGCAAAATACCTTTATGTCCCTCCATCCATCCATCCATCCATCCATCCATTTTCTTCCTCTTATCCGGGGTCGGGTCGCAGGGGCAGCAGCCTAAGCAGGGAAACCCAGACTTCCCTCTCCTTCGTCCAGCTCTTCCCGGGGGATCCCGAGGCGTTCCCAGGCCAGCTGTGAGACGTAGTCTCTCCAGTGTGTCCTGGGTCTTCCCCGGGGCCTCCTACCGGTGGGACGTGCCCTGAACACCTCACCAGGGAGGCGTCCTGGAGGCATCCTAATTAGATGCCCGAGCCACCTCATCTGGCTCTTCTCAACGCGGAGGAGCGGCGGCTCTCCTCCGAGCTCCTCCCGGATGACCGAGCTTCTCGCCCTATCTCTAAGGGAGAGCCCAGCCGCCCTACGGAGGAAGCTCATTTCGGCCGCTTGTACCCGCGGTCTCGTTCTTTCGGTATAACAGGAGAATTAAATGCAGACTTTGAAAGTTAGATCCCTATCAACCAAGGCTCTTTTAGTCACTGATTTAATATTGGATAACCATGCTGATTTACTCTGCCTCACTGAGAGCTGGCTTTGTCCTGGTCAGTACGTTAGCCTGAACGAATCCACTCTTCCTGTTCATATAAATTGTCATGTTCTCAGGTCCCACAGGCCAAGAAGGCCTGATAGGACTTCTTCTTCAGCTTGACGGCATCCCTCACCGCTGGTGTCCACCAACAGGTTCGGGTGTTGCCTTCATGACAGGCACCGGCCACCTTACAGCCACAGCACCGATCGGCCGCCTTAAAAACGGAGGCACGGAACACGGCCCACTCGGACTCAATGTCCCCCGCCTCCCCCGGGACACGGTCGAAGCTCTCCCGGAGGTGGGAGCTGAAGTTCCTTCTGACGGGAGACTCTGTCAGACGTTCCCAGCAGACCCTCACAATGCATTCGGGGCCTCCCCCACCATCGGAGCCAACTCACCACCAGGTGGTGATCGTTGGACAGCTCCGCCCCTCTCTGCACCCAAGTGTCAAAGACATGCGGCCGCAAGTCCGACGGCACGACTACAAAGTCGATCATCGAACTGCGGCCTAGGGTGTCCTGACGCCAAGTCCACATATGGACACGCTTATGCCTGAACATGGTGTTCATTATGGACAATCTGTGGCGAGCACAGAACTCAAGTCAAGTCAGTTTTATTTATAGAGCCCATTATCACAAAACACGGTTTGCCTCAGAGGGCTTCACAGCAGGCACCATCCCTCTGCCCTCAGACCCTCACATCACCTGAGGAAACATCCCCGAAAAAGAAACCCTGAACGGGGAAAAAGGAAGAAACCTCAGGAAGAGCAGCAGAGGATGATCAGGGATCCCTCTTCAGGACGGACAGACGAGCGATAGATGTCGTAAATAACAAATGAAATACAATCATGGCAAAAAAGGAAAGAGAAAGAGAGAGGGGGAGAGAGGGGGAGAGAGGG
>NW_024622553.1:0-1838 GCF_008729295.1 Plectropomus leopardus
AAACTGCTCACCTGACTCTTATAATGTTTACATGACGGCCAGGTGGACTAACAAGCTGCATGCAACCTAAAAGCCCGATGCTCTTCACCAGTCAGAAGTGAAGAAGCACTTATAGGTAAGAGCATTTTATACTGTTGTAACATTTTAACATGGAAAAGACGTGTAAAAAAGGGTAAATTTGGCTTCCTAAAACAAGCATTTTTAACTTTATCTGCATTATTCTGGGCTTTATGTGGTTTTTGCCAAAAGATTTGAAAATTTGAAAAAAAGGTAAATAGGACTTCTTAAAACAAACATTTTTTAGTTTATCTGAATTATTCTGGAAAAATTTGCCAAACGATTGGAAAATTTAACAAAAAATGGTAAATACAAGTTCTTAAAACATAAATTTTAAACTTTATCTGCATTATATTTGTAGGTCTTTGCAAAAAAAGGTGCTTTTTGAGAAAACCCAGCCCTGACCTCATTGTTTACCAGAGTGTTTGTTAAGGTCAACTGATTTCATTTTTCTCTGCAGTAAAAATGTGCAGTTTGTTGGCTTTATCACATAAATATCGTTCGCCAGCATCATCATGAATGTGCGAGAAAAGAGGGGACTTTGTTGAAAGGATCACCTGGGACAAATAATATTTAGAAACCAGTTTGCAGCACTGTTGCTGTAAATAAAACCACTAAAAATTAAATATTATTTGCCCCAGGTTTGGAGGAACTTACCGATCATCACTCATGGGAACCTTTAAAGACTCAGAGAAACGGGGTTACGTCTGTAACCTTTAGCTTTTCTGTATGTTGCCCTGAAGTGCAGTAATCTCATAAAGTATGTGAAATATGTGGAACAAAAAAACATGTGAAAATCTATTTGTACAGATACAATGGTTTAACTGTCCTGTTACATTGTTGTAATCAATATGTAGAACTTTATATGTGATTGTGTGAAGAAGATTTTCTATTATTTATTGATTATTTTTATTAATTTACTTGTGACCTGACCAAAATTATCCCCATCTGTCTGTTCTGTCCAAAACTGATGATGATGATGATAATGTGCAATGGGAAATATATGTATAGGGATTAAAGATTATATCATGACAAGATATCTGAAAGTCCTCAGTCTTATTTAGACGCAGGTGTGTGTTTAGTTTTGGAGGATCAAAAAGTAAAATGACTCAATAATAAGTATGCATAGAAATAGAAAAATGAATAAATGAAATTATTTATTAATATTTCTATATTTTACAAATTAATACAGAGCAGAGAAATAGAAGAAAAAGAAGAAATAATTAGGGAAATTAATAATAATAATATAATCTCAATAGAGAAAGGAATAAAATTAGAAATGAGTAAAAATAAGAATTAATTGGAAAATAATTAAATAAAAAAATAATGTAGAAATAAATCATTTGCTTAATAAATATTTTCATTTAAAAATAATCAAAACTTTCATTTCCCAATATCTTTATGTATTATTTGTTTAAAGTAATTCCAAAATTGTTGCAGACAGCTTTCCGAATAATTTCTAAAGTTTCCCCAAAATAAATAACTCTAAAAAATAATATAACACAACATCACATCAGTGGAGAAAAAACAAAATAAGATAATTAAAAACAGATAAATAAGAAAGAGATGAACAAGTAAATAAATTAAAAACAAGAAAAGATGGCACGCCCAGGACATTAGAAGGATAAGGAATCAATAGAGTAAGAGTTAAAAAGGAAATTAATAAGTAAATAACTAATAAATAAAGGTGATATCACATAAAAGCAATTCTCTAATAGTACAATTTTTAACCACAAGCACGTGACATGTCTGCACCGGAAAATAGGGCTCCCCCAAAGGCA
>NW_024622554.1:0-1542 GCF_008729295.1 Plectropomus leopardus
AAACGTCTGCAGTCTCTCTTTGGACATTTTCACTGCTTTCTGATGTTTTACAGAGAGTCACTGTGAAAGTATCAGCTGTCAACAGACCCCTTCATTCTGTCACATCATCAAGTCAAAAACTCCCAAAACTCCCACAAACTCCCCAAAACTCCTGAGAGAGACAGAATGTTGACTTTTTTTCACGTGTTTTTGTGTCTTTGTTCAGAAAAACAGAAACTGAGCTTCAGGCTGCAGTTTGTCAAAGGGAACGGTTCCCTCGGGTGTCGGGGGGGGTTAATCGTGGCGAGTACAACAGACGCTGTGAACCTGAAGACGTGAAGAAGAAACAGTCCAACTCGTCTAAATGCAACACAGTTTATTTAACATCAAAACAGTGTGACATCACTTCCTGTTGACACCTGTCATCATGACAACACTGAGGCTAACACTGATGCTAATGCTAATGCTAATGCTAGTTGGCAGATTCAGAATCATGGAGGCGGGGCTACAGAACACTCTGCGTTACATCATCAACGTGGGGGCGGGGCTACGGGCAGGGGCGGGGCTACAGCGTGCAGTTGGCCTCTGGAGAGAGTCGACATTTAGCCACCGTCAGGTAGGTCTCCACCTGTAAACACAATGACATCATCATCTCCATGACACCATCATCACCATGACATCACCTCTTCTTCCTCCTGCTCCTCCTCCTCCTCCTCACCTTGTGCATGTCCTTCTTGAAGCAGGCGAGGAGTTCGTAGCTCCTCCTCAGCGTCTCCTCTCCTCCGAGACTTTGATAGTAGTTTCCAAAGGGAGCGAGCTGGAGGGCGGAGCTGTCGGAGAACAGCTCAGCTCCCTCCTGATTGGCCTGCAGATCAGACAGGTGAGCTGATTGGACCAGGTGTTATCAGGTGTGTCTCTCTGTCTCTCAGTGTCTAGTGTCTCTGTCTCTGTCTCACTATGCATCAGTGTGTCTCTGTCTCTCTGTGTCTCAGTGTTTCTGTCTCAGTGTCTCAGTCTAAGTGTCTCTCAGTCTCTGTCTCAGTGTGTCTCAGTGTCTCAGTCTAAGTGTCTCTCAGTCTCTGTCTCAGTGTGTCTCAGTGTCTCAGTGTGTCCTCACCCTGATGAGGAGCAGGATTCCCTCCTTCAGCTCCGACAGTTTCAGGGAGATCTGGTTCCTCGCGCCTGCGGACAGAGAACGACTCGGGAACTCCCAGGACTCCACCAGCCGGTACGAGACAGACAGCAGCTTCAGGACCTGAGGACAGCCGGGGGACAGGAGACAAAGCCAGGGGACAGGGGACACAACCGGGGGACAGGAGACAACAGCTTCATATGGTGAAGTATTGTGTGTAGTTGTGTGTCAGAGTGTGGTGTTGTGTAGTGTTGTGTGTAGCTGTGTGTCAGAGTGTGTGTTTCTCACGGAGCTGCGTTGCGTCTCATGCTTGTCGATGGGGCTGATGATGTAATCAGAGTTACAGAAATCCTGCAGGAAGATTTTATTGAGCTGACGCTGCTCCTCCGTCTGCAGAGTGCTCTCCTAACAAACACCCACACACAGAAATA
>NW_024622555.1:0-1155 GCF_008729295.1 Plectropomus leopardus
AAAAAAACTCTACTTGTAGCAATCAGTCGACTGAGGCTTCTGCGACTGATGATTTAAATCTCAGACTTTCAAGAGTCAACCCTAAAAAGGAAAGCCCGCAGGAGATCTGTGGTTACCATGAACATGACTGATACTTTTACCCCAAAGCATAAATTGAAAATATCATGCAACTCTGTAAAGTAACACTCATCATAAGTGCAGGAATCAGCCCTTACACAGCGTACTGTAGCCTGTAGACGTAACACATATTACACAAACTCGGTGAAAAGTTTACATTTCACACTGCTGTGCTGGGTCCAAAAAGTGAAAAAAAAATGCATACTATCTCAAATCTTTCCGTCTTGTTTCACCCGTCACTCATACAACCTTAAGCCATATGTGCGCTGCAGGAGGAGCCGGCGAGAAGATACACTCTGCAGCACATCTCCTTCGCAAATGTTCTGCATGTGTCAATCACCACACAGGATAAGAAATCATGTGTTTACTTGGCTGAATATTCGAGCCATGTAAACTGTAATGTCCTGACTTCAACTCTGACCTTTTGACTGGAGTCTGCAGCCATCTCCGTCCGTCTTTACCCTTTGAAAGCTGAGTAAATTGGTTTTAAGGCAACAAGAAACTTACAAAGACATGGCCTGCAAATTAGCCAAAAGATACATAAAAATTAACATAAAATTTACTTGAAAACAAGCCCAAAAAGCCATTAAAAAAGCCTTAAAAAAGTACTGAAAAAAAAATTTCTGTGACATAATTTTAAATATATAAAATTATTGTTATTATGAATTTAGTTTTCTGGATAATTTCCTAATAATCCTCCAATTTTTACGACACATTTTTAAGTAACTTTCTTGTCACCTTTTACTAATTTCTTGCAATTTGTGAGACATTTCTTGCCAAGTTGGTCATTGCCTTTTGTCACCATGTTTGTAAGGTTTCAAGGGGTCAAATAGCTTGTGAAATGTGTCTGTTTGCAGCACAAGAAAACTGATGTCCATCCAACTCCAACTCCTTTTTTTATAGACATTAACCTCAGGTATTAAGTTATTTTTCGTTTCATATATTAGTAAGTTATCTAGTATTTTTCTTTTCATGTGCACACACGTTCTGAAAGACAATAAAATGAACTTTGAAATAATAAATAAATGAAATAAAATA
>NW_024622556.1:0-5190 GCF_008729295.1 Plectropomus leopardus
TAAACTTGATATAAGCTCAGAGAATTCAGATAGAAATTCAGAGGATGGGCCGGTGGTGCGGTACACTATAAAGCAGCAGTGTTGTCAGAGGGCTTTTATTTTGAAACAAAAAAAGGAAAAGTTGAGTAAAACAGATATATTTGCATTTCCTCATGTCTGTGACAGAGAAATTGAAACTGTAGTAAAAGGAGGTGTAAAGTCAGTATGACAATTAAAACTCCATGTTCTATACACACACAAACAAGGAAATGACTGGGAAAATTTGCTAAAACATAATAGTGTTTCTGAAACATAATTTAAGATATTATGCTATAATGATTATAAATATAGTTTTCTGGATTTTTTTTCCCTTAGCTTTTTTAAAAATGATTTCTGTAAATCTACTAAATCTTGTAATATGCGGAACATTTCTTACCAAGCTCCTTCTTACCATTTTTTCATGTTTTCGAGGAAGAAATCAGCCAATGTGCTTATGGTTTAAAGATTGAATTACTTGTGAAAGGTATCTGAATGCAGCATAAGAAAAGTGATGTCGCTCCAGCTTTCAAATGGGTAAAGTCCCAATGTCACTGGGCCTTTGACACCACAATGTTTTGCGTCAGTCACGTATTTGTAACGAGAACCAAGTCGATTGAAATTTAATGTTTCCTGCTTTGAATATGGACTATAAAGTATGAAGGACTGCAAATTCTTTATCAACAACTCTGAAGAAGTCCACCAGGTGAGGGCCCTTTTTCTGCTTTTGGACAGTAAAGTCGTATTTAATGTGACCTTGTTTGTGTGTTGCTGTGTGTCAGGGTCCAGCGTTGGAGGCTCTGTGGCAGCAGTGCTGCAGTGACTGTGCTCAGGTGCGTTCAGCCTGCTGCGATGCCGTGGTGCTGCTGGTGGATCAAGGCCACGCGGACCTGCAACACGTCCTCAACAGTGTCCTCAACCTCCTGCCCTCTGCCAGGTACGTATGAAAATACTGACCTGGTCTGAGTGGCAGCATCGTGCCTACAGGCAAACTCAGTGTGCTGGATTCATCAGCAGAGCCCTGAGTGTTCTAAAGACAACTACAAGGGTTAAAGTACAACTTTTCTGAATCCAACATTATAGTGTTTGATTGAACATATTTGTATTTGTTTATTCTCGAACCTTTCTGCAAAGATAATTATCAAGACACCTTAAACCAGACCTTATGAAACAACATCTGTGAGTAAGGGGCTGTTTCCACGGCAACGATTACGCATGAAACTTAACTTAACTTTTGTTGCAGTTTGGCCTTTTGTTCACACAACAACAGAATTTTGGGGCCTGAAAACACAAGCTTTTGAAACCAGGTTGAGAGTGTGATTTGTTGATCCAGTGCATGGATCCTGTGAGAACGGTGATGTCACGGCCGCACTTCACACATCACGTTTCAGACAAATAGCCATGTGGGAGTATGAGGACAATAATACCAATGGCGGACTACCCAGCTGCATTTGTGCTGCTGATTCTACAGTTTAGTTTATTAACGCTGTTGGTTCTCATACGTGCACTCAGCATCATCTTGTGTGCTCTGCAGAAGAACTTCTTCATGTGCAGGCGTGTAGTGTTCTTCTATGATCATTGGTCATTACAAATTTACACCACCAACTAATGGCCTTGCATGCATAATACACAAAGATCGTTTTCACAATGTTACAACATGAACGCAGATTTTTTTTAAAACGCAAAGGAAAGACTTTTCTGTTTTTAGTAAGGCCATTCTTGTCTAAATGAGGCCTAAGTCTCTGAATAATATTAATGACAAAACGAGAGCTCACTAAAATGGAATAAACAAAACTAAAAAATGATTGAAATAAGAAGAAAGAAGTTGACTAAATATTAATCATATGGCTTTTTTAGGGGTAAATGAAAAACAATAGCCAACAGAATGAAGAGCGCAAACCACCACACAGTACATGGTGTACTTGAACTTTACACAGAGCATGTTCTTTAGGTAACACAGCACCTCTGTGCAGAAGCATAATTCACCTTCAGTAACAGGATGCTGGCACATTGTCCTTGTTCCCGCTGCTCACTGAGATCCATTAATTTTTTTTAATGTCCCCACCATCAGAGTCTAACTGCAAAGTGACCTTTTCTAAATAACATAATGTGACTCATCTCATATGGAAAATGTTGAATCAGCATTTCAAATGACCTTTTTGCCAATGGTTGTTGGGACACACACGTGCCTTTTTACATGCCAAATAATGAATGTATATCTGAACTTATCAATATTTTATGTGCAATATGAAAGAGTCTCCTAGTGACAAATCCACACAAGATTCATCCCAAAGTCTGCATTTCCCCTCAGCTCTACAGAGCTTTAGCCTCTTGTCGCCGGGGTTCCTGCAGATCTTTAAATATTGTTTTGTTAAACATGTCTTTCTGGCTCCTGACCTCAACTTTTCAGACTTTTTTTGTCTTTTCAGATAGCCCATAAAGGAAGTAAATATGCAAGTCAGTTGGGGATTTCTAGCATTAACTAATATTTATTAGGCATCAATGGACTTTTTATTTTTGGGAAACCCAAGTTTGATTTCAAATAATAAGTAAAGCCAATTTTATTTATAAAGCCCATTATCACAAAACACGGCTTGCCTCAGAGGGCTTTACAGCATATGACATCTCTCTGTCCTTAGACCCTCACATTGCCCAAGGAAAAACTCCCCAAAAAGAACTACTGAAACAGGGGAAAACTGGAAGAAACCTCAGAAAGAGCAGCAGAGGATGATGAGGGATCCCTCTTCCAGGATGGACAGATGTGCAATAGATGTTGTAAATAGCAAATGAATTACAATAATGACAAAGAGGAAAGAGAAAGAGAGAGGGGAAGAGAAGAAGAGAGAGGGAGACATTATAGGAAATCCCAGTATATAACATTGTGCAAAGTGCAATGGCCAATGCTATATTATAGAAATCTGAAATAAATGTACCTTCAAACAATAAAAAATAATTAAAAAAAGAAAATAAAGAAAACTAAAGTAATTAAGAAACATCTAGAAACAAAATCTGTACAAAACGGATGGCAAGGAAATGAATAGTCAGTGTAACATAATTATATTGAATTGAAAACAATAAGAGTATAATCTAAATACTGAAATGCATCAGATAAATCATCAATGCGAAATCAAACTGGGCAAAAAAATATCAACCCTGCAGTTACAATTCCTGTTAAAGTGTTAATTTAGCAAGAAATAGTTTGACATTTGAGTACAAACATTTGGGAACTTTCCCTCCAGTATCCTCAAACATTTGTGCCATCGTATCCTGTTTATGCCGAGAAGGCTTCAAAATAAAGGTCTTGCAGGATGGAAACAGTAAATGGGATGAACTGAATAAGAGGATAGAGAAAGTGATTTAACTTCAGCTTTTACCTCATTTACGGCAGTTATTTTACCTTTTAAGTGTTATTTTCACTGACAGCAGCTCTGCAATTAACACACAGCTCAGTCAATAGTGATCTCATCCTCTCGCTCTCAGTAAGAAAGCAACCAAGCTTATTTTCTTTAAAAAAGGATCTCCTGTCATTGTGTTTTGAGCCTTTTCTTGAAATTCCCTCTGTGTCTTGTTTTCCGGCTTGCACTGTGAACAGAAACGTCCAGGGGCTGATAAAGGTGATTGGACGGCTCCTTCAGATGCAGGCAGACCAGAGAGACAGAGACACACACTTCACCTGTCCTTATTCCATCAGGTCAGTCTCTGTCATACACAGTACCTGAAATAAATGAACATCTCTATCAGTGTTTGTAACTGCTGAGTTGTATAATCAAACAACACAGGTAGCTATGATGACATCATCAGGGGTATGTATTTTCTCAGATTTGAGACGGGTGATCAGTCCTGCTCACGCCTTACAAAGTCCAACATATAGATGAAGGTGACCAGATCCCCACAGAACAAATGTGGGACAGTATGTGGGTTTCCATTACAGATTTGCGCAACACTGAAGTGATACTTTCGAAATGTCGATAAAACACAGTTGTGAGATGGCTGTGTTTTCTGGATGATCTGCTAAACTTTTGAAGAGTTATGTGATGCACTAACACCTCTTGCAGCTCCTGCTGCATCATGAGGAAGCAAGTTCCTACTGACAAGCACATAGCCATAGCATCATGTGACCTAGAAAAGACAGAAGTGTTGCCATTGCAGTTTTGCAAAATGTGGCTGTTTTGAATCACTTGAAATACCATCTCATTTGAATGAGAAAACTTTTTTTGAGTTGAATGCAAGTTTTTTCAAAATTGACATGTTTCCATTAGCCAATTTTATATTTGCAATTACAATCTGCACAATCTGAGAGTTAATGGAAACCAGCTTAGTATGGGACAGTGTAGGACATGTCACCAATGCTCAGACATTGGAAAAATAACTCAAATTTGGCAAAAAAGTGTCTGAGAATTGCGTTAAGCTGGCTTCACCCAGTGTAAGGTAGTTTCTCCATCTTTGTTTTAGCTGCATGTCATTGTCTTAGTGCTAGTTTCCATCATATTTCACCAAAATCTGCATCGCTTTTGACGCTGTGTTGATTTGCTGTTTTCTCTGTTGGGCCAAGACAATGACGGGCTCAGCAGCACTTGACCCACATACGCACAGTTTGATTGACATCAAACAGCTCTGTGGTGACAGGCCCCCCCTGCTTCTTCACAGCATCTGCTGAAGAAAAGCCAAGTTTTAGAAAAGCTTCTGTCCTGCAGTGGTTTGACTTTTCAAAACCAGTCAGTCAAAATGCAGGACATTGTCTCAATAAGTGGGACGTGGAACAATGGATAAAATTGCTGAGCAGGAAGCAGGACACCTGGTCCCCCTAGTGCTCTCACACCTGGAGATTGGATTTGTAGTGAAACTGATTCACTGATTCATTGATACAGATTGATTTTTTTTTCTCAGCAGCAGTTTTTTTTCATTGTGGTGAATAATTAAACTGTCGATTTGTTCAGAGACGATCAGATCACACTGATGAATCAGAAGAGCAGCCGCTGGAGGTGAATGTAAACTTTCCAAGCCAGTGCAATGCACACTTAAGTTTCACTTTCTTCTGCTCCATCTGTGCCCAGAGCACACTTTGCGCTCCAACAGTGTGGTGCAATACATGACCAGATGGTATATATATTCCAAGTCGCTCCTAATGAACAGTCCAGCTCCAAAAATAGAAAATTTGTTTGTGGCAGCAGATGT
>NW_024622557.1:0-1025 GCF_008729295.1 Plectropomus leopardus
GTCACTGCATGTAGACAACGTCAGTATGATCTGTGACAAGCTGCAGGATAGAGCTGTAAGTTTCAGCTGGCAGGCAGCATTAAAAAAAGGGCTGGACAAAGACATTTTTCCACAGAAGCTATAAGATAAAACAGATCTTATCAGTAGTTAGATTTTGTTCCAGCTAAATGTTTGCTGTTGACAGGGTTTCCGGGTTCTTGATTGATTAATAATTTTAAAGGTTAGACTTTACCCTCTGAAGGTGATCAGTCAGCTTTACATCTCATCTAAGGAAGATCCACTCTGACATTAATTTACATAGATTTGTTAAACAGCATGGAGGTACAAATCACTGTTATTAACCTTTTCACACCCACTAACCCAACAATGGTCTTGACTTAACAAAGTCATGCTGTGCGCTTGAACATTATTCAATACTTCCAGTTTGTGATGCGGACTTTCAATCAAAATGTTTAATTCTCTGTGTCCAACCCCAAACTACCCTAATGACATCATTATGACATCATCAAGGATATTTTTTATTTTATCAGTGTTTGGGAAACTCCCGCTTGGCAGAGGATTTAATACAACCGTTTTTGCAGGTTAACCCTGGGCAAATTGGTTCGATTTCTTACAAAAACATGAGCACTTAAGAAGAAATGACTCTGAAATGAGCAAAAAAAAATCAGTAAAAAAAAAAAAAAAACAATCTTAACCAATTTGCTCAGAGTTCAGGGGTTTTAACACTTGTGAAGGCTTCTGAATGCAGCATGAGGATTCAGGTCTCAGATAGTAAAGATGGCTCACACCTCACAGCTCGTTGGTGTTTGGAGCCCTCTGGTGTTACTGACAGGACTCACTTTGGTCTGCTCCTTTCTGAGCTTTTTGATGAGCGCCAGGTTTTCGTTGTTTCTTGACGCAGTTGTCCCACCACCTCAGATGTTTGGCTGATACAGAACATGACTTGGAACTAATATTTTTTCTTAATAGATTTTTAATAATAGTGGGACTTTTTTCTGTCAAAATCTCAACACAGAAGCAGCGGC
>NW_024622558.1:0-2468 GCF_008729295.1 Plectropomus leopardus
GCAGCACTGGTGGAGAGACAGAGGACAGCCTATCTCCCTGATCGGCCACCCAGCAGCACCCTGACCCCCGCACACATCCCCATAATCACACAAAGTACATACAGATCCTTGCTTCCAGTCCATTTTAGAATCTTAACAAAAAAAAGATTCTAAAATCTTTGCATTTACTCACAAATCAGTTGAAATAATCGATAACAGAACTAAAATGATCCACTTGGCCAAATTATTATTAAAATATTTTAGCTTCTGGGGTCAACAACCAAAAGAGCGCAGCTATCAAGGTAGCACCTCAATTTTCCAGTTGTTGACGCTCATATCAACAGATCAATTAACATATGTGTATATGTGTGCATGCTTACGTGCACCTGCAATGTGCACATATTTATACACAGTATATGTGACTGTCAGAATGTGTCTGTGGTTCTTTTCATAGATATACTTGACAAAGAGTTTTTGGAGGTGAAGAACCAGAAGACGCAAACTGACTCCTTTCCTTACAACTTCACCATCTGCCTCTCCACCATGTTTGATTTCACCAACGTGCTGCAGGTAACGTTACAGACTTTGCAGTTATTCTCAAGATTTTATTACTGTATTAAAACTTCAGTGCATAGGTATTTGGGGGCAGAAATGGAATATAATATTCAGGTTTTCATTATTTTACAATCAGCTGAAAATAAGAGTTGATTTCACTACAGTAGAATGAGCCATTGATATCTATGTGTGTTGTTTATACGTTGTCCACAACAGACAACCAAACACTGGCACTGGATAGAGACATTTTTTTCTTTTTATTCTACACACTTTGCAAAGAAACTTTGCTATTGTTTCCATGTCTAGCACCTTTTCATCACACATGACAGTTTGTCCAAAGAATATTTCCTTAACATTTTGAAACCTGGGCAAATTGGCTTGATTTCTTTGAAAAACATGGGAAGAAGAACCCAGAACAAAAAAGGGGAAAAAACCACTTTTTTAAAGATATAAGGAAACAACTTGGAAAAACTGCTTAAAATACATAATAATTCTGTAACAACATTTTTAAATATGTAATTATGATAATGTCGTTTTTTTTCTTTGTTTTTTGCCTTCTTTGAAAAAAAATTTTTTCAATCTCCTAATTTCTTGCAATTTGTGGAACATTTATTATCAAGTTTCTCATTGCCTTTTTTTTTCATGTTTTTGAAAGAAATTGCACCACTTTGCTTGAGGTTCAAAGGTTTAAATACTTGTAAACGGCATCTGAAGGCAGCACAAGAGAAGTAATGTGGCTCCAGGATTCAAAGGGTTAATGTTTCTGACTAATGTATTTTGACGGTGGAGAAACTGAATTTTACATGTGCCTGAAGTGTCAGCCAAACGCCTGTGTTTGTCTTACAGCTGGTTCAGAGTTTGGAAATGCTGCAGTTGTTGGGGGTGGACAGAGTTGTCATCTATAGGACCAGCAACAGCCCTGAAACACAGCGCATACTGGACTACTACACAGACAGAGGTGGAGTTTGGTTTTTTTGTACATGTGTGATTGTATTGTTTCTCCTCACAGTGTGAGCAGAGGTTGTAGGTGTATTTTATCCATTTTTTCCATACCTCCCCTTTCAGCTTCATTGTGTGCAGCCAGCGGGGCAGCCAGACGCCCGTTTTTCCTGCCCTGACTTCCTTTCCTCAGCTCCCCAAGAGGAGCTTAAAAAAGTGTTCCAACGCTCTCTGCCCTGCTTTTTAGGTCTATTAAAGCCGGGCACAGCCCTTAATCACTTGTTTTCCTGTCTAAAGACAATGAGGCACCAATACTACATAAGTAGTATTAGTTGAGAAAAAAGACCATTGCTTGGGTCAAAATAAGTATGCAAGTAAGTATGTTTCTTTCAAAAACATGGGCAAAAAAGGCAGTGAGCAACTTGACAAGAAATGCCCCTCAAATTCTTTTATTCTACCAAATTTTTATAATTTTTAAAAACTGTTTCAAATCATTTCCCCATTTTGTTGTTATTATTTTGGTTTGTTTATTTTTTCAGGTTTCTTCTCCCTTTTCCTTTTTTTTAAACTTTGCCATTTGTTTGGGTTTTTATTTGTTTTTTGTACTTTTTACTAATTTCTTGGGGTATTTTCATGTTAAGTTGCTCAGTGCCTTCTTCCAGTGTTTTAAAAGAAATCAGGCTAATTTCAATGGGTTAAAATGCCCAACTTTATAGCAGAAATACACATGTTCACAGCCTGGTACAGTAAACAGTTCCGGTTCTATCGCAGCCTTTAATCACTTGTTTTATAGTTTAAAGACACTGAGGTGCCAGTACTACGTGATTTGGTTCAGAAAAAGACCACTGATTTGGTAACAATAAATATCTTTCTCTTTTTCCTACCATGAGGTGAAATGATGAACCAATTCACATCAGTTAAAATAAGTCAGCAGAGATTTTTTGGTTTCACAGGGGGACACAAACTCCACTCTCCTTGGTGAAAATCCTGTGTTT
>NW_024622559.1:0-1112 GCF_008729295.1 Plectropomus leopardus
AAATAGTGTTGCAATAATGTTCTCCTAAAAACATCCCGGAACCTGCATCCTAGACAATATTTTACAAACATTCTTGGAATGTTGTAGTCAGAGGGTTCCATCTTTGTTAAGCTGCAATGTTACAGAAATGTTATGTACAAAACAAAACAAAAAACTTTGCTTACTTATGGTGAAGACATTAAAAAAACATTCTCAGAATGTTGCACTGAGAATGTTCCACTTCTGTTGTGTTGTGTTAAGTTGCAGGAAATGTTCTGTTTTGTGAAAATTGCAATCAAAACTTGCTAGAAATGATTGACCAGGTGACCTCACATTGTGAGTCTATCGACGTAATGAACAACTATAAAGAGACTAACTGTGTAAAAATAAAATATCAATCTTTATTGTCACAGTGGGTTTATGCAATGCTAGAAATAAACTTTATTTTAAAGTAAGTGCACACATACGATAATGACATGTGTCTGTCTGGTAAGGAAAACAAAGTGTTAACAGGGATGTTTGTTCATGCGCCTGGCCACGAGCGCACATCGTCTTCTTTGATTGGTCAGTCCTTTTAATGAATGAGTGAATGAAAAGGTCTGCGTCAAGGTTGGCGCCGGTGTTAGGGAGTGGGGGTGGGGGCCTCCTCATGTCATGGCAACAGTCTCCTAGCACTCAGAGATCCGAAAAGAGCCAAAGCAGAGGAAGCGTAGATGGATGGATAGATGGATGGGAGAGGCTGATGGGTGCATGACGGGTATGGAGAGAGACCAGCGGTGACTGAGAGATGATCAGTTCTGTGAGCAGTATTTCCAGAAACACACTGTTGGAGTCAGAGAAGAACAGAAAGAACAATCAGTTTCAATACTCAGTGCATTGTTGAGACACCTTTAACTTTCTCATTGGAGAGTCTGCACTTTATGTTTATATAACTTGATCTCTCAGCTCGTTCTCATTCCAAAAGTCATCCAATATTGCTGCTTTTGCAGTGATTAGACGTAAGATCCTGACACCAAAAGCCACCTTTTGCGGCTGTATGACATACTGTCAGACAACTGTTCGCAGTGTTACGATACACCGCCGGAAAGCACCTGCCGCGGCAGCATGATACGCAGACAGGTAGCGACAGTTGA
>NW_024622560.1:0-1397 GCF_008729295.1 Plectropomus leopardus
CAGCTTTTCTTCTTTCTTTTGACCAGATTCTGCTGTGCTGTTTTATGTACAGTGTGCATTGTTTGAGAAAGATTATATATTTGTGTGTGTGCGTGCGTGTGTGCATGTTTAAATTTTGATGAATGAGTTGGAGATTGATGAGTTTGTCTGCACATGTAATGAGATATGAATTGGAACAACACTGCTACAATAAACTTCTTCCTGCTTCTCTCTTTCAATCATGTGAGGGTGTTCTTGTCTAGACAGATGTTTAGCAGTATAATCATCACAGAGATTACTGCACAGCAGAGAAATGTCAGCCACCACTGGACTTGTCAATGCATCGAGACATTTTTGGCATTTTTTTTACCTCCCCGCTGTGTGCTGCATAGTACTGCTGGCCACCTGCTGTGCTTCACTAAATGCTAGCTCACTCCCTGTTGTGGGATTTGGTGTCAGTCTTGTCTGTTTTCCAATTAACTGTATGCATCTAATGAATATTGATATGATGATGTGTTTCATAGGGTGCACAGTAACGGCTGTAGATTCAATGTTCATTATAATAGATTACAGTAGATGTTTAATACTTTGGTTTAAATTTGGTTCCATACCATTTACTTCTCATACTTTGATAGTTTCAAAGCAGGAAAAGCACAGGTGTGAGTGATTGAGTTAATGATTTCTCAGTTCCACTGAGTGTCTGTGAGCACTATAGCAGGGCCCAGGACCTGTATCATAGTTAGTAATGTTATTAATAACATCTGTGCTTTTCCTCCTATGGTGGTAAAACTTTATGCTGTAAAAACAAGAGTCTGTTTTATCACTTCAGATAAAATGTTGGACATGTAGTTGCACGGTGTCTCAGGTTGTCTCAGGTGATATTCAATTATTAGTCTCAACGGAAATCAGTTGTTGTCCAGTTTTCTCTCCGTCACTGATGAACATCAGTAGAGCCAAGCTGTTACAGAAGAAAATATCTGTCTAAATGTCAGTTTCTTTAGATTTCCTCTGGAAAACTCACAAAGAGAAAAGAGGACACTTCAGGATAAAATAATGCGTATGTATCATATGTTTTCACATGTGTGAGTGATGGCTAGCTGTTTCTTATTTGACGTTTATGGTAGCAAAACTCAGCAGATACCTGTCTCAGCCTTGCACCTGGCAGAGTGTTGCTCAGGTTTTGTAGCTGACAGGTGAGACCTTTTCTCATCATCTTGCAGTGAATACTGAATTTCCTATTTCAATAGAAACCCTCAGGCTGAAACACTGTTCCTGGTTGGACTTTGTAGAGACCTACACGCGTTTGTTTCATGGCAGTGGCAATATAACATAGAAAGGAACTTTTCTCTTGAGCCCCTTTTGACGAAAAAGTTCCAAAAACCAGAGGAACCAAGCAAAATGTAACAATGCTTTTTAAG
>NW_024622561.1:0-1013 GCF_008729295.1 Plectropomus leopardus
GTGGCATTAAAACTTGGAAAAATGGCCAAAAACAGCATAATATAGCATGTTGAAAAAATGACCAAAAAAGCAAGGCTATAGTATTGCAAAAATTTCAAAATTTGACATGTCCCAAAATTAGCTGAAAACACCTCAAAAGAGCATGAAATAGCGTTCTGAAATACGCTATAGCATTAAAACATGGAAAAATGGCCAAAAACATAATAATATAGTGTGTCGAAAAAGTGACCAAAAAAGCAAGGCTATAGTAAGGCAAAAATTTCAAAATTTAACATGTCCCAAAATTAGCCTAAAACACCTCAAAATAGCATTAAATAGCATTATGAAATACGCTATAGCATTAAAACGTGGAAAAACGGCCAAAAACACCATAATTTAGCATGTCAAAAAAATGACCAAAAAAGCAAGGCTATAGTAAGGCAAAAATGTCAAAATTTGACATGTCCCAAAATTAGCCTAAAACACCTCAAAATAGCATTAAATAGCGTTCTGAACGACGCTATAGCATTAAAACATTGAAAAATGGCCAAAAACACAATAATATAGTGTGTCGAAAAAATGACCAAAAAAGCAAGGCTATAGTATTGCAAAAATGTCAAAATTTCATATGTCCCAAAATTAGCTGAAAACACCTCAAAAGGGGAAAAAATAGCGTTCTGGAACACGCCATAGCACTAAAACGTGGAAAAACGGCCAAAAATACCATAATTTAGCATGTCGAAAAAATGACCGAAAAACAAGGCTATAGTAAGGCAAAAATTTCAAAATTTGACATGTCCCAAAATTAGCCTAAAACACCTGAAAATAGCATTAAATATTGTTCTGAAATACGCTATAGCATTAAAACATGGAAAAATGGCCAAAAACATAATAATATAGTGTGTCGAAAAAGTGACCAAAAAAGCAAGGCTATAGTAAGGCAAAAATTTCAAAATTTAACATGTCCCAAAATTAGCCTAAAACACCTCAAAATAGCATTAAATAGCATTATGAAATACGCTATAGCATTAAAA
>NW_024622562.1:0-1205 GCF_008729295.1 Plectropomus leopardus
TCTCATGAAAAAAATAAAAATACTTAATTTCAAAATAAAGTAAAATTGTTATGAAATAAGCAAAATTCTTCAGCACAAAATTAAGTAAATTCCTTTGGTATAAAATGAATCAAAAGTCTTAATTACAGAAAATAATCAAATTCTTCGTTACAAAAAAGCAAACATTTTTAATACAGTAATAAACAAAATTCTCAGCAAAAATCTCAAAGTACTAAAGTCCTATGAAACTAGCAAAATACTTATCTCAAAAATTTAATTAAAAAAATTTAAAAACGGGCACCCACTCTACCAGCTGAGCCGCTGGGCGTCCCGTTTTGTCCCATTTACAGAGGCTACGTCCTCGCCGCCGAGGCCGCTGGTTCGATTCCAGCCTCAGCCCTCAGTCATCCCCTCTCTCTCTCTCCCCCTTTCACACTTAAACTGTCCTGTCTGAATAAAGGTGAAAAAGCCCCAAAACGTAATAATCCTTAAAAATAGATGAAGTACATTTCTAAAGTACAAGAATTAACAAAACTCTTATGAAACTATCAAATTCTTGGCTACAAAATAAGCAATTTTTATTTGCAAAACTACGTGAAATTCTTATATAAATGTACATTACTCTTTATCGAAAATTTTACCAAATTCTGTGAAATAAGTCGATTCCTTGGTTACAAAATGTAAAAAAGTAAACTTCTGAAGAACCACACTGAGTAAAAATGTAAATCCTGTGATTTGTAATATTGTTCTGTGTTTGCTGGCTTCATGACTTTGATTTTTTGGGGTATTTCTGAATCAGCAGCAGATTGTCAGCAGCTCTGGATGTGATCCACGTCTACAGATCCAACAGTAGGTGGCTCTGGATCAGGTTTTTACTGTTTCTCTCTCAATCCAACTCTTCAAACATCACCGCATTTGATTTGCACATTGATCTCTGTCTTATAGAAATTAGAGGATACATTTCAAAGTTTTAGGTTTATTTTAATTTAACGTGTAACATAATTTGCAGACATTGTTCCTGATGGGTCTGGGTGGGCTCGTCTGTGGTTTCAAACGGCGCCGGCTGCTTGGACTCTATCAGACAATAAACCAGCTCCAGCCTGATTGTTTAAAGCGAACATGCATGTAAAAATTCCTGAGGAGGTGAGAGCAACTCAGAAGAGGTAAGAGGAGCTCTGAGGAGGTGAGAGGAGCTCTGAGGAGGTGAGAGGAGCTCTGTGGAGGTG
>NW_024622563.1:0-1386 GCF_008729295.1 Plectropomus leopardus
ACAGAGACACACCTGTTAACTTGTTACAGAGACACACCTGTTAACTTCTTACACTGAAACACTTTTTCAAGAAAAAAATCTGCACTTTTTTTTCTTAAGAATAAAAAACTATTTTTTGAAATTGCCAAAAAATGTGTGTGTGTGTGTGTTTATGTGTGTGTGTTTGTGAGTGTGTGAGTGTGTTTATGAGTGTTTGTGAGTGTGTTTATGTGTGTGTGTGAGTGTGTTTATGAGTGTTTGTGAGTGTGTGAGTGTGTGTGTTTACCTGGTGCAGGTGACTAGCGTGTGCTGTGGTCTGTGTTCAGTCACGTGCTGCAGACTGGAGTCGTGGAGGATCTGGTGATCGTCTCTGAGAAACAGATGGTGAGAGGAATCAGTCGGATCGTCGCCGTGACGGGACGGGACGCCAGGAGGGTCAGTTTCAAACACGTCTTCTTATCGGTTTCGTCTGCATGTCCAGCAGAGACGTCCAGGCGCCTGTCAGCTGAGCAAAGCACAAAGGCTGGCGGCATAGCAAAACAGTTAGCGTCGTTCTGTCAAGAGTCAAAGATACGAACTCCTCTCAGCAGCTGTGAAATGTAGAATGACAGTTATTGATTGACAGGTTGATCATTTGATTTAGATTTAGTGACAAACACATTTCGTGTATCTCTGTTCAAATTATTTAATTTTATTAACAGCGATGTACCACAGGGATACGTTCTGGGGACGCGACTTTTCTGAGTCAATGAGCCTTTGTAATTTTGTTGTATCTGTCTGGTTTGGTTCTGTGTAGAACGTGTTTTATACAAACTGTATTTGCACTCAGTGTTGGGTAAATACAAGTTACATGTAACTAGTCACAGTATTTTATGACAATCAACTTCAAATCAAATTATAGTCAAATTACTGAAAAAAAGTAATTAAATGAAAGTTACAGATCAAAATGATTACAATATGACATCGCCAAATGTAGCCTAACTTTTCTCGTGACTCCTGACTGGAGCCAGCGCAATCTGCTCGGCAGCACTGGACTCCTGAGATCTTTAGTTTCACACGACAGTAATAACCTACGTCACTTTGACTTTTAAGTCATTAACCCTTACTGCCCCTTACTCACATTGCTCTGCACACAAAACGCACTTTTCAAAATAAATCTTTAGACAAATATATATTAATATAATTTTCTTTTTTCATTGAGTTTATTTTTTAACCAGCATCAGTCCTAATCATGAATATCAATTATGCATTAATTTTCAGAACTTTATCCTTTTAAATGCCAGGTTTTTGTCGTGATGCCATCATGTTTTTAGATTAAATAATGAATGATGTTGAGTGTCCTCCTCCTCGGTGTGTGAGTGTAGCTGCTGACAGTCTGGGATATGTCAGTGTGTGAGTGTAGCTGCT
>NW_024622564.1:0-14092 GCF_008729295.1 Plectropomus leopardus
CTGCTGCAGCTTGTTTCCTGCAGATCTTCTGTCTGTATTCGTACGGAAACATTGAAGTTTTAAACTTGGCCGTCATGTCTTATGATCGATATCTGGCCATCTGTTTCCCTCTGCAGTATAAGACACGCATGACCACTAAAAAGGTTTTCCTGCTTATTGCTCTAAATTGGTTCTCACCTTTTCTTGTATTTGCTGTTTTGATTTTGATTATCGTTCCTCTGCAGCTCTGTGGGAACATTATCAATAAAGTTTACTGTGACTATTACCTCATCGTTAAAATGTCCTGTTATGACACAACAGTCTACAACACGTATGGACTAATTTACATCTTTCTCACAGTCTCGTGGACTTTATCTTTGATCGGTTACAGTTACATAAAGATCCTGAAAGTCTGTTTTTCGGGCTCCAGACAGACGAGGCAGAAAGCCGTGAGCACGTGCTCGCCTCACCTCGCCTCGCTGCTCAACTTCTTTGTCGGGGCGAGCTTTGAAATAGTGCAGAGCAGGTTTGACATGAGCAACACGCCCATTATGCTGCGCATCTTTTTATCCTTGTATTTCCTAACGTGTCCGCCGCTCTTTAACCCCGTACTGTACGGACTGAAACTGTCCAAAATCCGTGTTTTGTGCAAAAATGTGATTCGTGTCAGCGGTCAGCAGATAGCCTCTGTGCTGGCGTCAGAGCGACTGCATCGAACCGTAATTTCCCCGTGAGGATCAATGACACACTTCTGATGTCTGATTTGTTCTGTGCATCGTGTTATCATTTTAAACACATTTACTCAGAATTTCACTCTTTAAACGCTGAGCTAACTGGTGTTTTTCTTTCAAAAGCATGAAAAAAAGTCAATGATTAACCTGCTGAGACGTTTTCCACAAACTGACAGACGTGCAGATGTAAAAACATATTTTTAAGAAGCGAGGGGAAAATGTACACATTCAAAATTATGTTTGGAATAATAAATGCTTTTTTCAGGTTATTTCCTTGTTTCTATTCTGCTTTTTTTTAAGAAATGAAGCCCATTTGCTCAAGTCTCAAAGGGTTAATCGTTTTTCAACCAGTTTTCCACAGGAGTGACGCTCCAGCTGTGAGGTTAACTTTTTAAGATAAATGAATCACCCAAATTTTTAAATGAAACACACGTGTCATGTTTTATTTTTTTAATGAAAAATCTCAAAAAATTTAAAAGCAAAAAATAATCGCTAGTGTTTTCCTGAATATCCCCAAACGTTTATAGAATTTCTTTTCTAATTCCTTAAGAAAGAAAAAAAGACAAAATATTTTCTTTGAAAATTGTCATAAAAAAAGTGTGGAAAACATTTTAAGATAAAAAAAAAAAAAAAACGCCAAAAAACGCTGCGTCATGTTTTTTTTTTATTAAAAATCTCAAAAAAGGAGTTTTCCTAAATATCCCCAAACATTTCTAAAAAATGTTCCTGATACTTTAAGAAAAAACAAGACAAAATATTTTCTTTGAAAACTGCAAAAAATAAAATAAAATAAAGCGGGAAAACATTTTAAGATAAAAGAATAGCCACAAACGTACGTGAAAACACATCTTCCAAACGTTTTTATTAAAAATCTCAAAGAAATCTCAAAGTTAAAAAAATGTTTTCGTTAGAAACGGCGCTTTGAGCGGGTAAAAATCAGCGGCTGATCTCCTTCATACAGTCGTCAATGCAGCCGTGGGGGTCAAAGGTCACAGTTTACGCGCAGAGATTCTCCGAATCTTTGGGTGATATTCTGGATCGTAAACAGTTAAATCCTAAAATTACTGCTGCTGTGTGTTGCAAAACATTGTGGCAAAAATGATTTCTATCATTTCATTGTTTATCAGCAGTAAATTAAAGGAGCCACGGTTGAATCATTCATGAGATATTAATGTCGGTGATTTTGATTTATTTCTCAGCTGTGATTTGAGGAAACGTCTGAAGCGCGTTAATGTCGAGCTGATTGTGTTATTTTGGCCTGCAGCGCAAAGTTCATTCGAAATCAATAAAAAATATCAGGTGTGTTTCTCTGCAGGTTATTACGTGTCGGAGGAATAACGGCAGCTTTTTCACTTTTCCAAAATTGGGGCTAAAAGAATGACTTTATTTCCAAGCAAAGAAAGATGAATAAAAAATGAGTAACGTTGTCGTCAGAGACGGCAGAGTAGATATTTGTAACATTGTGTAAACTATTTTCTAAACTGTCCCTAAATATTATTTTGGATTTGGGCTGATGATGAACTCACCTCGTTAGATGATTCATAAAAACAATCGAGCTTCTACGAACATTATCTGAGTGAAAAAAGGTGTCGGTTTATTTTTTTATCATTTCTGAGAAGTTAACAGATCATCTGCTCATCATTAACAAAAACGTGACATCAGATCAGTTCAGTTTTTATTTGCACACGTACAGAAAAAACACAGAAGATTAAAGATTAAAAACCGAGCAGGAGAGGTCAGAGGTCAAAAACGGCTCACAGATCCTCCTGACTTCAAAAACTAAAATCATTCGTACAAAAGAAAACCAGAAATACAAAAACTGATGCAAATTTCAAGCAAAGGGGTCGTGCGAAGTCGATAAAAATCTACCAATGACCAGAAGTTTGTATTGAGGAGGTGAAATGCGGTTAATCAGTGAAGTGTTGTGATTCGTCTCAGACGTTTCCGGAATAATAAAGTCGGCGTACGAACCGACTGTCGTGAAGTCGCCCGTTCCAAAGACTCGCTCCTCCGTATTTACACCACTTTATTCAAAAATGCAACAAACTGTTCAAATAACAGTTCAAATAACAGTAATCCCAGCACTTACAATTATTATTGTCTCACTGTATTTAACCCTTTGAAACCTGGAGCCACTTTTCTTGTGCAGCTTTCAGTCACAAATATTTAACCCTTTGAACTCCGAGCATATTGGTGCAATTCTTTTTTTTTTAAACATGGAAAAAAGTCAATGAGTTTGGGGAGAAATGCTCCAAAAAATGCAAATGATTAGTAGACTTTTTTTTTTTTTTGAAGCAAGAGAAAAAGTTTAGGGGGAAAATCATGTTACACATTTATCATGATTTTAAAAAAACTTTTCACTTTTCTTTTCATTGTTTAATTCTCTTTTCTTCCTTTTCAGGTCATTTTCACATTTTACTAATTTTCTGGCACATTTTGAGTCATTTCTTCTTCTTCCCGTATTTTTGAAAGAAGTCAGTCCTAAATTCTCCGATTCCAAAGGATTAACGACTAAAATAACCACTGACTTTTGACTGACTTACAGATTTATCATTTATTAATGATCTTATAGAAAACTCAATATTACTAGCCCACTTTTGGCAGCAGACTTTTGCCTATGAGTCGGATTTTGGACAGGTTCAGGCCGTACAGTACGGGGTTAAAGAGCGGCGGGCAGGTGAGGAAGTACAAGGACAAAAATATTCGCAGTACGTTGGGCACGCTGCTCATATCAAAGCGGCTCTGGATCAACTCAAAGCTCGCCCCGACGGAGAAGTTGCAGAGCGAGGCGAGGTGAGGCGAGCAGGTGCTCACGGCTTTCTGACGTGTCTGTTTGGAGCCGGAAAAACAGACGAGGAGAATCTTCACGTAGGTGTAAAGGATGAACGCGAAAGCCCCGAAGATCGTGCCGAAAGACGCAACGAGCCCGTACGCGTTAACCACGTGAGCGTCTGAGCAGGCCAGCTTCACCACCGAGTGGCTGTCACAGTAGACTTTGTGAATGACGCTCCCGCACAGCCGGGACTGAGAGTTCAGATAGATGACCACGATACAAGCGAGCAACGGGTACGACCACGTCAGAGCCACCAGGGCGCCCACCCTGCTCAACGTCATCCGAGCGTTATACTGCAGAGGGAGACAGATGGCCAGGTATCGATCATAAGACATGACGGCCAAGTTCAGATACTCGACAGCTCCGTACGTGTGCACGCAGTAAACCTGCAGGAAACAAGCTGCAGCAGAAACGGTGTGAAGGTCAGAGAGGATCTGAAGCAGCAGGAAGGGAAACAACCCTGAACTACCATACAGCTCATTCACACACAGGCTGACCAGGAAAAGGTACATAGGTTCATGTAAGCTTCTGTTCACGCAGATGACCACGATCACACACACGTTCGCTGCCACGATGAAAACATACAAAATCACAACAATCACAAAATACAAGTACTTTAAAGATCCGCCGTCAAAGTAAGCGGCGAGCGTGAAATATGAAACCTGAGTGGAGTTCATCGCTTGTGTTACCTCTTCTCATGAATCTGTAAAAACATAAGCGGCCTCAGCTTGTTTGGTGGGATTTTAGAGGTAAACACGAAGCTCACATGAACAGCAGTCAGTGAGGAAACAGCTGGAACAAACATCTTCGGCCGCTGCCGTGGTCCCGTCTGAAGCTGCGCCTGTGCGGTGGGTCCTGGTCGCACCGATGCCGTAATCGTGCATGACGCGACTCTCTACTGCCTTTATTATGAGCCACGCCTCCACTATCGATATACGCATGGACTCTTATCAACACCCACAACATCATCAGACTGCATTTAGTGATTTCACACCTATCGTTATTTTAATATCACCTCTCTCCCCCTCTCTCTTTCCTTTTTGTCAGGAACGCTCTGTCACCACAGGAAACGCCCCGTCACACCGCGATCCCGCCACAGGAAAACGCCCCGTCACACCGCGATCCCGCCACAGGAAAACGCCCCGTCACACCGCGATCCCGCCACAGGAAACGCTCCGTCACCATAGGAAATAACATCCATGGACTCCTTTACATGTTTACCGCAGTACTTGGTCTCATCATTTTGATCTTTTACACGTATATAAAGATCCTGAAAGTCTGTTTTTCGGGCTCCAGACAGACGAGGCAGAAAGCCGTGAGCACGTGCTCGCCTCACCTCGCCGCTCAACTTCTCCCTCGGCTGTTTCTTTGAAATCGTTCAGAGCAGGTTAGCATCAGAAATGTAAATACTGTATCGCGAGAATCACCGAACGGAAACTGACATTTTAACGACTGAAGTTTATTCAAGTAAATTAGCTCTAAACATGAATTTTTTTCATGTGACTTCACTGCTTTACTGACACTCGTGAGCCGGAGCGGGCTTTTCAACATCCCATAACCAAATTTAACAACAATTCAAAAGAATACTTTTTCCCCAAATGTTAATTAATACTGAAGCATCTTGCTGCCATGCCAGGAAAAAAAGAAAACTTTATCAGGTAGCAGGTAATAACGTCAACATTTTTTTGCAATAACAAGACATTTTCCATGATTTAAAAAAGTATTTCCACATTACGTCACACAAACTTTTATTGTTATTTATCTTGTAACATAAAATGCCATATTCGTCTGTGGTGAGCCACGTGACGTAACGCAAGCCTGACGCTGAAACCACTCAAACATTTGCACCATTTTACTGCTTAGTGAATGCTCGTCGCGTGTTTTTGGGGAGGTTTAGCGGCTTCTCTCACGTCTGTACGGGAGTTTAATCTCTCCAAAACAAACAACTCTTTTTCCTGAAACTCATGACACGCTTTGAACAAAATACATGTTTTTGTTTCCTAAACCGTAATATGTTTTTTTGGGGGGGTGGGAGGGTGCGGGGGGGCTAAATCCAACTACGTGTTTTTGTTGCCTTATTCCACCTACATGCTTTTGTGACACTGTGTGTTTGAAAAGACAAATCAATAGTTGGGGGCCACCATAACGTAGACAGCTTCCACCAGCTCCTAAATATCTCCCAAGAACCCAGAGAAATGCTGAACTTTGTGTTTCGTGCAGTTGAGCGTCAGGAGAAACTGTTCTGGAAAGCAGCAAATGAGGAAATTGATGAGCAGTACAGCAGAGCGGCCATTCTGTTCCTTCGCTTAACTGACACTGGACTGCTAAGTGGCTCTGTAAAGTCTGAATCCTGCCCCGCCTCAGCGATTTGACTGTAACAGATGAAGATCTAAAAGAGAGCGTGAATGAAGCTGCAAAGGTTGAATGCCAGAGACAAGAGAAGCGAAAAGGTCCATTACTAAAGTGAGGAGCATCAGACCTTCAGGCGGACTCCACGCCTGCCCAGAGCCCCTCTAAACCGAAGGAGTCCCCACCCCCTCGGGCTAAAGCATAGAGAAAGGCAGGGAAGAGGAGAGAGATGGAACCTGGCCGCCCGGTGCAAAAGACCTACGTGTCCATACCAAAGCCTCTTCACAGTGAAATTAAAGCTACATGCAAGACCTGCTGAACAGAGGGTGGATCACACCATCATGATCCCCTTATTCATCACCTGTGGTGTTTGTTCGCAAGAAAGACGGCAGCCTCCGCCTCGGTCGCGGCTTCAGAGGAGCCGTGTTGTACCAACGACAGCGAGGAAAGATAAGAGTGATAGTGTATGGCTCCCACACCCGAAGTCCAGCGGACAAGAAGTACCATCTGCACTGCTGGTAATTAGAGTTTCTGGCGTTGAAGTGGGCCATCTGTGAAGGTTTCTGTGACTGCCTGTACCACACTCACCACCGCGAAACTCAATGTCACGGGACAAAGATGGGTGGTGAACAACTGAGACGACAATGGACTGTCACGAATGCCGCAGCTGTACGGCTGAGGTCGGTCAAGAGGCAATAAGTGCATCTGTGGAGAGTGTAAGAGTGGACAGGAGGAACCCTTACCAGGGCCTTGGAGTGGTCCATGTCGATGCCTTGAGCCTTGTGAAAGACTGTGGGACCAGCCAACCTCTCACTCCTGACCAAATCCACAAGGCTCAGGAGGAGAATGAAACCCTGTCAAGAGTCCTCTGGTGGAGCCGAGATGAGAGCAGAGCATCTGCTGTGGCCCTACCGCTGAGACAGATCCATGTAGACCAAGATAATAATAATAATAATAATACAATTTATTTAGTGATCCACAGAAATTTTTCTGCTGCCCTGCAACTACCTTCCCCTCGAGCAGCCACCAGCAAAGACCCTTCAGCCACAGAGCGACTCCCTGAAAGAAAACACAGGACTGCAACGCCAACAGCAACAGCAGCCAGAGCCAGACAACAGCTGCACCCTTCTGTGGTCTGTCCAGCCTCAGCAAAGTCCACAGCATCAGGAAGAGGATGTGCCACCCCAACCTCAGAGACCTGACCCGAGTCCTGACGGGCCTGGGTTTGGTGAGTCGGGAGCAGATGCTCCAGTCTTGAACACTGGTATGCATCAGATGGTCAGACAGCGACCCCAGAGACTGAGGCAGAGGCCTGTTGCACAGAGTTATGACACACCGGGCCGGCCGTCCCGCTGCAGAGAGACTGCGAGGTAACAGAGACTCGGGTTACACGGACCTTTCGGAGGCCCTGGGCATCGCCTTCCTTGGCATTTGTTGCACAAGGAAATAAATGTAAATACGAGATGTTTGCCTGACGTTGTATGTTTATTTGAAAAAGACTGTATGCGTGTCATAAGCAGAAACGGAACATTTCCTGTGACAGACTAAATTGACAGATCGCGCTCAGGGACGTTGACAACAGACGCAGGAGGACACAGAGCGGACAGCACCGACCAAGCGGCGACAGCGAAGAGTCGGGATGTGTTGATCTGTTGTATTTTGGAGGTCTCTGTATTGAGTCACACGATGTTAAAGCTTTTTATATGAAAACGGTTTCATGTAGAGCGGTGAAGGATGACGGTTAGCATCGCTCTGGTTCCCTGATCAAAAACCTTCTGGGATTTTTGACTGTTGCCAAAAATGATCTCTGTGACGAACACGAGTTTATGAGACTTACGGCTTTTGTTCAGCGTGAAAATCTTCACAGATGAACGTCTGTGTGTTTTGAAGCGTCAATGAAATCTCCAGAAACAGAAAGCTGTTAGTCTGTAAACCAAATACATCGTGGTCGCACCACTTAAACGTCACCATCCCGAATCTTCAGCTTCTGATTTGATTTAGCGCTTCATTGTCTACAAAACTCTCTCCTGTTAGCGTGACCTGATGGAGCTAATGATCACGGCTACGTCACGCTAGTCTCCCATGTAGTTTCTGCGTCTGCTGTGATGACGTCCAACAAACTCTGTAGTCCCATTTAGTCAGCAACCACCTTTTTCAAAACCTTAAAAATTGCATTTATACAGCTGTATTTTGTATTTCCAATCAAAACCTCTGAATATCTTCAGTCTGTCTCAACCACAAACCTTATTTAAGGCATTTAACCCAAAAACACAGAGACTTTGAGACGAGGGAAGAGCAGAAACACTCACGGACTTCCACATTTTAGGACTCATTACTTCACCGCTCTATTAGCGCATTCAGGAATAAGGTGAATAAATACTTGTAACTTTAATATTCAAAATAATTCAAACTTCTGTTGATCAAAATAATAAATGAATTGCTGAACAGAATCAGGTGCTTGTTTCTGTTTGGGGGCATGTGCTGTGGTGCTGAGGTGACGCTGGCGGCGAGAGTTTAAAAGCAGCGGCAGAGTTCGAGCCCGGTCACAGTGTGACTGCAGCCAGGCAGCACACGAATGTGAGCGTTCACACTGCTGTGTCACTTTTCACCTTTCGATGACTGTAAATCAGAGAGACGGTGGGTTCAGCGAATGTGTCACGTGTGTTTGTGCGAGAGCTGATGTCTCCGTGTTTGCAGGCAGGATTCAGTCCGTCCGCACATTTCAGCTGCCTTTTATTTCTGCAGATCTGCGTATCGTAGTATCGTTCATCCTGCACTGTTTGTTCATCATGATAAACCACACACAGGTTTCATATTTCACTTTTGGCGCCTATTTCGACATCGGGCATTTGAAATATTTTGTTTTTACGATCATGACGTGTTTTTATGTGGTGATTATTTGTGCCAACGTGTGTGTGATCGTGGTCATCTGCGTGAACAGAAGCTTACATGAACCTATGTACCTTTTCCTGGTCAGCCTGTGTGTGAATGAGCTGTATGGTAGTTCAGGGTTGTTTCCCTTCCTGCTGCTTCAGATCCTCTCTGACCTTCACACCGTTTCTGCTGCAGCTTGTTTCCTGCAGATCTTCTGTCTCTACACGTACGTAAATGTGCAGTTTTATAATTTGGCCGTCATGTCTTACGACAGATATTTGGCCATCTGTTGTCCTCTGCAGTATAACACACGCATGACCACTAACAAGGTGACCGTGCTTATCGCTCTGTCGTGGTTTTTCCCTCTTGTTGCAATCGTGGTCATGATATCACTGAATGCGTCTCTGCAGCTGTGTGGGGACGTTATTGACAGGCTGTACTGTGACAACTACTCGGTGGTGAAACTGGCGTGCTACGACACGACGGTCAATAACATCTACGGACTCATTTACACCTTCACTGTATTAATCGGTCTTGCAATCCTAATATTTTGCATGTACATGAAGATCCTCAGAGTCTGTTTTTCCGGCTCCAAGCAGACGAGGCAGAAAGCCGTGAGCACCTGCACGCCTCACCTCGCCTCGCTGCTCAACTTCTCCCTCGGCTGTTTTATTGAAGTGTTACAGAGCAGGTTCGATATGAGTGGCACGCCCATATCGCTGCGCCTTTTTTTATCTTTATACTTTCTCACTTGCCAGCCGCTCTTTAACCCTTTAATGTACGGACTCAATCTCACGAAAATCCGCATCATATGTAAAAGCCTTGTGTTTGGTAAAGTGTAAAGTACTCTGTTCATTTAAGGGGTCGTCAGATTATCGGCCTGGACGATTATTGGGACTGATATTTGGCATTTTGCAGATGGTCTGTTTTGGTAGTTATTATTATGGTCGCCAGTAAAATTAATTCATTAAACAGTGCAAAGAAAGCGTCAACATGGGAGGTGATATTTTTTTTATAATATTTTAGGGGACGGTGGACAGTGGACGACACAGAGGACAGACGCCTGCAGAGCTGCAGACGTCCGTTCAACTATCTGCCGAACCGCTTGTGTTTTTGACTGAGACGTCTCCGTGTTTCCAGCAGAGATTTTTCCCGCCGAAACTTGAGCTGATGAAACATAAAGTTTCAGCGCAAAAAAACAGTTATTGTGGCATTTGCGTTGTTGAGTTTTCCGCTTCCTGACACATAAAAGGTGTCATCCTCACAATGAATCGAACATTAATGTCAATCACAGTTTGGCTTCCCGTAATTCAGTGATTCAAGATTCATTTCATTGTCATTTTCGCCTCCACAGAAAAAACAAAACGCCGTTCCTCACCAGCTCATTACAGCGCATTGGAGCTCTGCGCAAATTAAAAAGGCAGAATATACTAAACGAGGACAAGATCTAAACAATAAAAACTAACTATAATAAAAACAGACATTTCAGACACGCTGTTCAGCAGCCGAGCCGACAAACAGAAGACGCACAGCAACAGAAGCAGCTGCAGCCGGTTTAAACTGTTTAAACTGTCCTCCGTGTCGCCGCCGCAGACGGCAAAACAGAAACTCTTCATAAACCCTCACCATGTTTGGACGTGAACTAATCACGTGCAGAGGCTCGTGTCTGCACAGCAAAGCGACAAAATGGAGAAAAATGGAGATCTTGCCGTTATCTTGCCGTTCCCGTTAATCGCCGTCCGCTTCGCGTCAGCACGCATCCCCACACGGTGACTCCTGTAAAAACATAAAATCGAATAAAAAACGATGCTCAGATTTCAGGTAAGAAACTCAATGCAAAGTCTCATTTTGATGCAAACGTTTGCACTTTAGCAGGACCGAAGCGCAACACGCAGGAGAAATCTGCTTATTTCACCTTGAATATAAAAGATTTTCTGCCTAAAATCAATCAATAATCAGCATAAATCTCCCAATATTCATCTAAATAAATGTGATTATTATTTTGGCCATAATGGGGCAGCCCTACTAAATATTGGACGGCTGGACCAGGAAGACAAAACCGTTATTATCCAGTCTGTGAAATAACGTTAAAACTGTTTCATCTTTTTTCTTTGCTTTACCTTTGAGTCAATAAACAGAAAAAAAGTTCATGTGTGAACGTTTTTCTTCATCCAAACACGAAAATAACACAGCAGAACATGAATTTATTCCACAGAATCACAAAGATCAGCGATGCTGTTTTAGATTTATGAACAGCAGCTTTCTTTGTTTGCATGATTTTAGCAGATTTTTTGGGTTTTAGGACATTTTCTCAGATTTTAGGACATTTCAAGGATTTTATGATGTTTCTAAGATTTTAGCACGTTTGCACGATTTTTTGTGGCTCCAAACAGACGAGACAGAAAGCCGCACGCAGCTGCACGCCTCGCCACGCCTCGCCTCGCCACGCCTCGCCTCATTTGAATATTGAAATGTATTTTTTTATTTTTTTATTTTTCTCACAAAAACACACACACACACACACATCAGATAGATAGAAAGATATGCTGTCTGACTTTTTTCCGTGTTTTTAAAAGAAATCTTTGCTTTAAAGTTCGGAGGTTCAAATGTTTGTTGTTTTAAATGTTGAAAGGCGTCTGAAGGCAGCACAAGCAGACTGATACTGATCCAGGTTTCAAAGGGTTAACATTTTCTAAACGACTCCTTTACTATCTTTGCTGTCAGAGATGATTTAAAAACATTGTTAGTCACGTTTAACCCTTTGAAACCTGAGCAAATTTGCATGATTTCTTTGAAAATAAAAATAACTGATAAATTAGTTGATAATAATTTTTAAAAATATGGAAATTTTTCAGAAAACTATATTTATATTATATTCATTTAGTTTTTTACACTATTTCCTTTTTAATGTTGATGATGTAGTTATTTCCCTCTCTCTCTTTTTTAAAAGTAATTTTCATACTTTCATGTCGTCTCTTGTCAAGTTGCTCTCTGCGTTTTTAGCCAGAAATGGAACCAGTCAGCTCTGGTTTTTAAAGGTTTTAATGCAGGCCAAGGTTTCAAAGGGTTAAAGCCAGAAACAGATTATTAGCAGGCTGCTCGTATTAATATCTGTCAGCGAGGATCACGGAGGGAAGTTTAACAGTTTAAAGAGAAAGTTTAAAGCAGCCGAAAGAAAGGTAAATATAGAAATGTTGTCCCGGTGTTTCTGTTTCTAAGAATTAGGCAGCTTTTAGAACCTTTTCCTGTTTGTTTGTTTGTTTGTTTGTTTGTGCAGAAGTTTTAGGAGAAAAAGTGTATCAGTGTTTTTTTGGGTTTTTTTGGGAAATGACACTAGAATGAACAAATAAACCAATTATGAATGAATGAATAAATGAAGTTTAAAGACGTGTTAACACATCAGGAAACTCAGCGCGGAGCTCTGAACGCACGTGAACGCTCACCGTCGCTTCATTTCAGCCCCTGAACAACTGCGCCGGACACATTTTGTGTCTTTTATATTCTATTTTTCCTTTTTTTTAAATATTTTTTATCTTATGTTTTATTCTATTAAATTTACTATTTTTATTCTTCCTTTATGTTCATTGTTTTGCACCAAAACACAAAGTTGAATTCTTCGTAAATGTCATTGTACTTGGCAGTAAAACCCCATTCTGATCCTGAATATTAACCCTTTTAAACCCACTGCTACATCACTTTTCACACATATTTAACCCTTTGAGCACTGAGCACATTTCTCTTTGTAAAAGTATCTACTGAAAAATATTAAGGAGATGAAAGAAATGAATGAAGGAAAACTATATTTGTAATTTCATAACTGCATATTTAAAATGACATTACTTTTTTCCAAGTCTTGTTTTTTTTTCCTTTCCTTTTTTATTTTTTTAATCCTTTTTCCTGCTCATTTTCGGGTCATTTTCTTGCACTTTTGACTCATTTCTGTTTGGCTCATTTGTTGCTCAGTGGCTGATATTCCTGAACATGTTCCTGAAGGAAATCCTGACATTCTGCTCAGGTGTCTGAACTCTCTGAAACACAATAAAAATCGAGCACAAACCCTCAAACCAACTGATGTTGACATTTATTTAAAAAGCCGAAAAACATTCACATTTAAATGACAGCGTCTGCCTCGCTGCAGTTTTCATGTTGCAGAGGATAAAAAGACATTACATTTTACCAAAAAGAAGATGTTGTTTGCATAAGCTGCAGATTTTGAACAGCTGGAGTCCATACATCAAAGGGTTAAAGAGCGGCTGGCAGATGAGCCAGTACAGCGACAGGAAGACGCGCAGCATGTTGGGAACGCCGCTCATATCAGCCCTGCTCTGTAATATTTCAAAGCAGCAGCCAAAAGAGAAGTTGAGCAGCGAGGCGAGGTGAGGTGTGCAGGTGCTCACGGCTTTCTGCCTCGTCCGTCTGGAGCCCGAAAAACAGACTCTGAGGATTTTAATGTAGGAGAAAAGGATGGGGAGCAGAGGGACTGCGATGGTGAGAACGATCCCGAAAAGTCCATAAATGTTGTTGACTTTGGTGTCAGAACACGCCAACTTCACCACTAAGAAATTATGACAATACAAACTGTTAATGACGTTTCCACACAGCGTCAGGCGGACGCTCAACGATAACGTGATTAAAAATTTAACAAAAGAGTACAACCAGATGACGGCGACGAGGAGGAGCGCCTTGTTGAACGTCATGCGCGCGTTATACCGCAGAGGACAACAGATGGCCAGATATCGGTCGTAAGACATGACGGCCAAGGTCAAAAACTCAACGTGCGCGTACGTGTAGAGACAGAAGATCTGCAGGAAACAAGCTGCAGCAGAAACGGTGTGAAGGTCAGAGAGGATCTGAAGCAGCAGGAAGGGAAACAACCCTGAACTACCATACAGCTCATTCACACACAGGCTGACCAGGAAAAGGTACATAGGTTCATGTAAGCTTCTGTTCACGCAGATGACCACGATCACACACACGTTCGCTGCCACGGTCACCGCGTACAGCATCACAGTTATCCAGAAGTACAAGTACCTCAGAGTTCCTACGTCTAAATAACCGCTGAGAATAAAATAGGATAAAGTGGAGTTTACCATCATCCTCGTAACAGAAAGCGTCAATATGTTTGTCACTTTTTAACCCCGAATGGAATCATTTGTTTTCATTTCAGACGTTCGGCCTGAAATGATTTTCACGCTGCTGAGTTCACTGACAGCACTGTGCTCATCATGTCCCATAAAACCCTTCACCCTGACACAGAGACACGCATGTTACCTACAGCACACAGCTCAACACGAGCACGTTACGCACAGCTCAACACGAGCACGTT
>NW_024622565.1:0-1572 GCF_008729295.1 Plectropomus leopardus
TATCAATTTTGACTGTTTTCAATAAAGGTATCTGTCAAATGGCAAATTGGTCAACCCCTGGAAAAAAACACTTTTCTGTTAAGTGTAAGGATCATATTCAATGTGTCAAGAAATTTTCTGATGAAACCTACTGTGTACTGGTCCAGCTTTAGTATTGTAGTGGACTGCCTTGGCGTGGTCATTACATTTTTCCTCTGAGGAATTCCAGAGCTCAACGTCCCCTGGGCAAGTGGGGGACACGTAAAGAGACACTGTTTTACAACCCAAAACATCCAACAGAGGGTTGTTAATTAACTTAACTGATACTCCATGTAGGCATCTGCAAACACATTCTGCTTTTAAGCCACAGAAAGTGTCAGTACTTGTATAAGTACTTGGCCCTTTCCATCACAAGATGCGTGGGAGATAGGCATTCTTGAGGCCACATCCAGCATACCACAGGATGTAAGACATCTGAATGACCTCCTGGGGTCACTCAGGCACATGAAGCAACAATCATTCATTGCCCCCTACTGAGATGACAAAAGGCAGAACATGTTGTAAAGTCATTATAAATCCTTGTGTTGAGATTAACATCTGATAGAATCGCTTGGACCTAGGTTGTGAGTTAAAGTTTAACTTAATTCTCTAATCCTTCTCTTTGTAGGTAAGAGTTTGTCTATGTACTTTGATAAAGAAGTAGGACCAACTCCCATTCTTTTATCATTTAATTTGAATGATTTAGGTAAAAGCATGTTTTATTCCCTTTTTGTGATGGAGCCCTATTGCCATCTAAGTGACCTTAATTATCATTAATCTCGTAACCAACTTCATAGTTACATCTTATTTTGCATTCATTGTACAATGTTAAAAAGTAATCCTATATCTAAGTAATCACCAAGTTTGTTAGGATCCATGGTACAATGTTATGTTATGTGTGGTCATTTCACAGAATTGAGCAAAGGATCTTCAGAATCATGTGTTACATTATAAATTGCCTTTAGGTCTCCTAACATGTATTTGACGTTACTGTGATGAGACTATAGTGGTGATGAGATACGTGAATTTATACACCACGGTTTAGATTGTGTCATAAAGTTCAGAAACATAAATGTCTCCTAAATTACATTAGGTTTTTTAGAAACTAATTACAGATGTGCGAAAGTTAGCAAACTCTGCCTTCCATCCGCATCCCCAAATCGAAAGATAAAAACTGAGTGAGCTTCTCAAGCTCTTTCCTCTCAGCTTTCCTTTCTCAAGTTTTCACTCTTCTCAAGGCTTCTCAACTTCTCTCTTCTGAAGTTTTTCTTTGCTCCTTTTTACCGCGGCGCGTCTCATGCATCCGCGCTTGCAACTTTTTCTTTTCTTAAATTTTATAAGCGGACCCGCAACAGCTCACCAGAGCTTTGCTGAACTTTAACTTTTGAAGCCATTTTCTTTTTAAATCTCTTTGACGCTTTTCTTTATAACAGTTTTTGGTCAGTAAAGACACTTTTGGTAATTCGTTTTAAGTAAAATCAAATTAATAATTTAAAGTGACTCCCTCAGACCAATGGGACTACTTTTGATTATTTCTGCGAGTTTTAATTGAGA
>NW_024622566.1:0-1209 GCF_008729295.1 Plectropomus leopardus
CCTGAGTCCTGCTCCCTGAGTCCTGCTCCCTGAGTCCTGCTCCCTGAGTCCTGCTCCCTGAGTCCTGCTCCCTGAGTCCTGCTCCCTGAGGACCTGCTCCCTGACAGCTGCTGACCCACCAAACCCACCGACCAGTAACCGTTATTGTTTACAAATATAACAGACGATCAACGACTGTTATTGACATGTGATGTCATTGTTATTGTTTACAAACAGCTGCTGACACGTATGTTACATGTCACACTAGAGGTCCACTCTGTTGAGTTAAAGCTCTCTAGTTTCCGTGGCGACGGCATGCTGTCTAAAATCACACTGCAGACACATGATGAGACTCTGTGAAAGACAGAGTGGAACACCAGAAAACTTTATTGTTCATTTCTACTCTGCTGCGATCACACCTGTCCACCTGTCTGTCTGTCTGCCCCCTGTGAGCTGGTCCACCTCTGTACCTGTTTGTCCTCAGTTGACATCACGACATAAAATGATGTCGACAACAACACGGACAAACCCGGAGCAGGTAGGGCTGGACCATACGGATAAAGTCTTACCACAGCGTTTTTTTTCATATCAGTCAATATCAATATATATCTGATTATACATCGAATCAGTGTTTCTGTCCAGCTTAAAGGTCCCTTTGACTCCTCAGTGAGATATGACGATATCAGAGGGTTAATTTAGGTTTAAATATATATTTCTGTCAGACACTGAACATGACAAATATACTGTAGAACAGCATCACCAACTGGAGGACCTATTCTACTAAAATAAGAGGTCCAGTATACTGATAATAATCTAATTATTATAAATAATCTAAGTTAAAAAGGGTTAAAGTATAAAGAATATTTGATAATTATTATTCACTATTATTATTCAATATTAATATAAATATTTTTAAAGCCTGATTTTGAAAAACATATTTGTGTGCGCAACGATTCGAGTGTGTGTGATATCAAAGCGGGCCCTAAGGGGTTAAAACTGATCATTTCCTGTTTCAACAGGAAACACATCAGACTGAGGAAGCACAGAAACCTGCTGACTCAGAACCAGAACCAGCAGCTCCAGCTGGGTTTTATCTGAACCGTCCCTTTAACAGGACCACTCGCCTGAGGACACAGACAGGGGACCATCAGAGCTCCTCCTGCTCCTGCTCCTCCTCCTACTTCTGCTCCTACTTCCACTCCTCCTGCTCCTGCTCCTGCTTCTGCTCCT
>NW_024622567.1:0-1663 GCF_008729295.1 Plectropomus leopardus
TCTCCTCATGTAATTAAGTCGGTAAATTTGTGCATCTCTCCACCCTTTGGCTGGGATAACCTCTCCTAATTTTGTTTCCACTGGCGGGAGGTTTCATGTGCTGTTTTCCATCATTTGCATATTGTTTACAGACATCAAAATGTTTACTTTGTCTCCACAGCTTCCATCATCTTCATCATCTGGACCACCAAAGTCTTCAAGCTGGTCGACTGCCAGACGGTCAGTTTGTTTCTGCCATTGATTGATTATTATGTTGTGTTCCGGTCCAGTTTCCTTCATGAGGTTACTTGTTTATACAGAGATGAAAAGTGAACTCGCCTTCCAACTTGATAACATCATCTCTTCTATTTTTATCCCTTTCACAGGGTTGGAGGGACTTGTGGGTAGACGATGCCTTCTGGCGTCTCCTGTTCTCCACCATTCTGCTGGTTATCATGGTGCTGCTGCGTCCCTCTGCGAACAGCCAGAGGTCAGAGTCCGTCTGGAGCCTGAAATCATGTCTGTCAGTTTTAGTTGCCAGCAGTTGTGTTTCATTTTTGTTTTTCTCTCAGGTTCTCTCACTCTCCTCTGATAGATGAAGACGATGATGAGGAGGAGGCAAAGGAGCCAATGCTGAATGAAGCGTTTGGTGAGACTAATCATTCTCCTGCTTTCCACTGTGACACCAGACGAGCAGAAATATTGCTTAAATTGACTTTGAGTTTTGTTGTCTTGTAATATCTAAATCTGACCACGTGTGCCATTTAACACCCTCCTCAGTGACCGTATTGAAAGTCTTTAAAGGGATAGTTCGAGAGTGTTTGAAGGAGGGATATTATTAATATTATTAGTAGTAGTAGTAGAAAAAATAAATAAATAAATAGATGGATGGATGGATGGATGGATGGATGATAGAAGGATGGATAAATGATGGATAGAGGTTGGATGGATAAATGGATGGATGGATAGAAGGTTGGATGGATGGATGTGTGAATGGATGGCAGGATGGATGGATGTGTGAATGGACGGATGGATGTAGGGGTGAATGGATGGATTGATGGATAGTAGGATGGATGGATGGATGGCAGGATGGATGGATGGATGTGTGAATGGATGGATGGATGTAGGGGTGAATGGATGGATTGATGGATAGTAGGATGGATGGATGCATGGATGGGTGAATGGATGGATGGATAGATGTGTGAATGGATGGATGGATGTGTGAATGGATGGATGGATGGATGGATGATGTGTGGATGGATGGATGGATGGATGGACAGTGTGTCTCGGCTGTGGTGGTCGGTAGGATGGGGACGCTTCAACTTGCATAAAAAGTTAAAACACATTCAGCTTTTGAAGAAATGCAACCGAGCGTCACACTGCGGTGACAAAACAATACAAACGTGATAATTCAAAAGGAATTTAAGAGCTCTTTCAAACAAAACTAACAGAAGACAAAAACTCAGCTGCTGAGATGAGGAGATTTTCTGTCTCTCCGCCCTCTCGTCCCACATTTAAGTAACACCCTGCGGCTGATCACCGTAACACCACATTTAGTGAGAATGCAGCCAAACCAGTTTTGCCTTTTCATAAACACGTCAGATTTGCATGTTAGCTAACGTATCAAGTAAAAGTCAGCAATAATAGAGTACATATTTGTATGTAAATACAGTTTTCAGCTGCC
>NW_024622568.1:0-1446 GCF_008729295.1 Plectropomus leopardus
ACGGCAGAGAGAAGGATTTTTATTTATCTAAAGTGAAGACTTCCTCGTCTGCTACAAAGCCAGACACCTGCACAAAGTCAAAGGCCTCGCCCCCTCACAAGAGGTCTGCCGATCATCTGTGCAAAGAGAGGGATGGCAGCTCTGAGGCCCACTACTCAAAAAAACACAGGGTCATCGGATAATGACAGATGACCTGAGAGCAGGTAAGTAACAATGTCTTCACCTCCATCCAGCATGACAGGTCTTAATGTAAAAATTATTTGGATAGTAAGCTTTGCCATGTTGCTGAACCATTTACTGTAAGGAGATCACTATCATTGTCCTATCCACCACTGTAAACAAAATATTCCATTTTTATAATATTAGGGCTTGAATGAGTACTCAATTAATTAGTTAGTCAAGAATAATAACCAACTGTTTTGATAATTCATTGTATATTAATATTTTTTAAGTATGCAGTATATCGGCACATCATCGGTATCAGCCGATATTTGCTTCAAATGAAATATCGGACTTGGCTAAAATGCTGATATCTGCCAATATGACAAACAATTACTTCATTTATTTATTTATTTTTGTTAACATGTAGAGTAACATGTAGTGAACATGTAGAAAACATCAACTCTAAGTTAGTAGTATTTGTCTTATTTTGGACAATGAATGAATTTTGCCCATATTGAAAAGCATTGTACTTCACGTCTCCATGTGCTGGTGTGTAATTATGATAAAAGTATGCATAATAAGATGTTAATTCCACTACAGAAGAGACTTAATGAGCACTAGAATTAGGAATTCAGATATCTGCATATTGGGTATTAGTCAAAAATCTAAGTTAGGTTTCAGCCCCTTAAGCACAAGGATTTTCTGCTTATCTTTTTCATAGAACAGTTAAGTCAATATTTTAAGTCCCTACAGGATTTTTCGGGCATTCAAGTCAGATTTTCTCAAAAATTTTGCAATGTTTGTATGTGTTTTTTCCCTCATAAAATTGTGTAAACAAGTGAAATTTGGGAAACCCCCTAAATTTTTTAAATTTGGATTTGCATTAATTGTTGCCATTACAACATCCTGAGGGGGCTGATCTGGCAACTGTGTAAGTTTGGCGATAAAAACATTTTACAAGATTACATTGAACACATCATGGGAACGTTAAATTCACCTTCACCTGATGGTCATTTTTAATGATAAGAGTCTGAAGTTCTCAAATGTAAGTCAGTGCAACCTCCATGAACTGTTAGTTGCAAGTTGCGTCCACCGGCTGCTTAAAGCTAACAATGTCTATGGTTTGTCCTCCCCTAGAAGCTCTGAGGTGGATTCAGGCAGAGCCACAGAGGCAAGAAAGAAAATGAAGAGACAGCGGGACAGAACAGCCTATGAAGTGCTCTGAGCCTCATATACAGATACTCAGGTATGACAGTTTTTTTGACTCATTCAAAGTCTGACACT
>NW_024622569.1:0-2548 GCF_008729295.1 Plectropomus leopardus
GGTTTTAAACTGTTTTCAGCTGTTTTTGGGAGGGGTCAAATTTTGACATTTTTGCCTTACTATAGCCTTGCATTTTGGGTCATTTGTTCGACATGCTATATCATGAATTTTTTGGCCATTTTTAGGCACTTAACCTGACTCTTCTCCGCTTTGCCCTTTGGGGTAAATTAAGTCAGCAGGTCCAAAACCCAGCACCTAATGATTATCTAGACAGCAATACCTGTGACCAATCACACCTGAAGCACTTTTTGCTTACTACGGATTTTTTTTTCCTTAAGTCTAAATTCTTGCTTGTGTTGTATGTCGCTTTGGATAAAAGCGTCTGCTAATTGAAATTGTAGAATTGTAGACTTAAACTCCTCCACTTGGGGCCGGATCTCATCCCCGATCTGGAGAGGGCACTTCACCCGTTTCCAGCTTAGAACCATGGCCTCAGATTTGGAAGTGCTGATTCTCATCCAGGCCGCTTCACAACTGGCTGCGAATTGATCCAGTGAGAGCTGAGGGTCACGGCCTGATGAAACCAACAGGACCACATCATCTGCAAAGAGCAGAGACCCAATCCAGAGGTCACGGGACTGGACCCACTCAACACCCTGGCTGCGCCTAAAAATTCTGTCCATAAAAGTTATGAACAGAATCGGTGACAAAGGACAGCCCTGGTGGAGTCCAATCCTCACTGGAAACGAGACGGACTCACTGCCGGCAATACGGATCAAGCTCTGGCACCGGTTGTACGGAGAACAGACGGCCCGTATCAGAAGGTATGATACCCCATGCTCCCAGAGAACCCCCCACAGGACTCCCCGAGTCAAATGCCTTCTCCAAGTCCACAAAGCACATGTGGACTGGTTGGGCAAACTCCCATGAACCCCCTATAGTTGGAACACATCCTCCGGATCCCCTTCTTAAAAAGAGGGACCACTATCCCCGGTCTGCCGGTCCAGAGGCACTACCCCTGATGTCCAATGATGTTGTCTGCAATGTTGCAGAGTCGTGTCAACCATGACAGCCCCACAACATCCAGGGCCTTAAGGAACTCCAGGGGGATCTCATCCACCCCCGGGACCCTGCCAACGAGGATCTTTTTGACCACCTCGGCAACCTCAGCCCCAGAGACGGGAGAGCCTACCCCCGAGTCCCTAGGCCCTGCTTCCTCACCAGAACGCGTGTCGGTGGGATTGAGGAGATCTTCAAAGTATTCCTTCAACCGATCCACAACGTCCCGAGTCAAGATCAGCAGCGCACCGCACCGCTTCCTCCTACTGAGGGGCCGGAAGGTGGTCCAGAACCTCTTCGAAGCCGTCTGGAAGTCCTTCTCAATGGCCTCACCGAACTTCTCCCATGCCTGGGTTTTCACCTCAGTTACCGCCACCGCTGCACTCTGCTTGGCCTGCCGGTACCTGTTTGCTGCCTCCAGAGTCCCACAGGCCAAGAAGGCCCGACAGGACTCCTTCTTCAGCTTGACCGCATCCCTCACCACCAGTCCACTAATGGGTTTGAGTGTTGCCACCACGACAGGCACCAACCACCCAATGGCCACAGCACCAATCGGCCGCCTCAAGAATGGAGGCACGGAACATGGTCAAAGCTCTCCCGGAAGTGGAAGTTGAATCTCCTTCTGACAGGAGACTCTGCCAGACGTTCTCAGCAGACCCTCACAATGCGTTTGGGTCTGCCAGGTCTGACCGGCGTCCTCCCCCACCATCGGAGCCAACTCACTACCAGGTGGTGATCGGTTGACAGCTCTGCTCCTCTCTTCAACCGAGTGTCCAAGACATGCAGCCGCAAGTCCGACGACACGACTACAAAGTTGATCATCAAACTGCGGCCTAGGGTGTCCTTGTGCCAAGTGCACATGTGGACACCCTTATGCCTGAACATGGTGTTTGTTATGGACAATTTGTGGCAAACACAGAGGTCCAATAACAAAACACCACTCGGGTTCAGATCAGATTCAGATTCCTCCAGATCAAGCCGCTCCAGGTCTCACTGTTGCTGCCAACGTGAGCGTTGAAGTCCCCCAGCAGAACAAGGGAATCCCCAGAGGGAGCGCTCTCCAGCACCCTCTCTAAGGACTCCAAAACGGGTGGATACTCTGAGCTGTGTTTGGACCATAGGCACAAACAACAATCAGGATCCGTTCCCCCCCCACCTGGAGGCGGAGGGAGGCTACCCTCTCATCCACCGGGGTAAACTCCAACATACAGGCACTGCACCGCGGGGCAATAAGTATTGCCGCCCCTGCCCGGCGCCTCTCACCAGTAGTAACTCCAGAGCGGAAGAGAGTCCAACCCCTCTCGAGAAGACTGGTTCCGGAGCCCACGCTATGTGTGGAAGTGAGGCCGACTATATCTAATCGGAACTTCTTGCATTTTGGTTGATTTTTTTGACATGTTATATTACAGTGTTTATGGCCATTTTTGCAACTTTCTATGCTATGGCGTGTCTTAACACGCTATTGGAGGTGGTATTCAACTGTTTTCAGCTGTTTTTGGGATGGGTCAAATTTTGACATTTTTGCCATTTTTGCAAGGCTATAGCCTTG
>NW_024622570.1:0-1729 GCF_008729295.1 Plectropomus leopardus
TTTTAAGCTGTTTTCAGCTTTTTTTTTTGGACATGTCATTTTTTGACATTTTTGCCATACTATAGCCTTGCTTTTCGGGTCATTTTTTTCGGCATGCCATATTATGATGTTTTTGTCCGTTTGTGCAACTTTGTGTGCTATGGCGTGTCTCGGCACGCTATTTAATGCCATTTTCAACTATTTTCAGCTGTTTTTTGGACATGTCATTTTTTGATATTTTTGCCATACTTTAGCCTTGCTTTTTGGGTCATTTTTTCGACATGCCATTTTATGTTGTTTTTGTCCGTTTTTGCAATTGTCTTTGCTATGGCGTGTCTTGGCACGGTTTTTAATGCAATTTTAAGCTGTTTTCAGCTTTTTTTTTGGACATGTCATTTTTTGATATTTTTGCCATACTTTAGCCTTGCTTTTCGGGTCATTTTTTCGACATGCCATATTATGATGTTTTTGTCCGTTTTTAGCAAATGTCTTTTCTATGGCGTGTCTCGGCATGCTATTTAATGTCATTTTTAACTATTCTCAGCTGTTTTTGGGACATGTCATTTTTTGACATTTTTGCCATACTATAGCCTTGCTTTTTGGGTAATTTTTTTCGACATGCCATTTTATTATGTTTTTGTCCGTTTGTGCAACTTTGTATGCTATGGCATGTCTCGACACGCTATTTAATGCTATTTTCAACTACTTTCAGCTGTTTTTTGGACATGTCTTTTTTTTGACATTTTTGCCATACTATAGCCTTGCTTTTTGGGTCACTTTTTAGACATGACCTTTTATGATGTTTTTGGCCGTTTTTAGCAAATGTCTTTGCTATGGTGTGTCTCGGCACACTTTTTAAATCCAGTTTTAAGCTGTTTTCAGCTGTTTTTGGGACATGACATTTTTTCACATTTTTGCCATACTATAGCCTTGCTTTTCGGGTCATTTTTTCGACATGCCATTTTATGTTGTTTTTTTCCGCTTGTGCAACTTTGTATGCTATGGCGTGTCTCGGCATGCTATTTAATGCTATTTTCAATTACTTTCAGCTGTTTTTTGGACATGTCATTTTTTGACATTTTTGCCATACTATAGCCTTGCTTTTCGGGTCACTTTTTCGACATGCCATATTATGATGTTTTTGTCCGTTTTTAGCAAATGTCTTTGCTATGGCGTGTCTTGGCATGCTATTTAATGCAGTTTTCAGCTGTTTACAGCTGTTTTTTGGACATGACATTTTTTGACATTTTTGCCATACTATAGCCTTGCTTTTTGGGTCATTTTTTCGACATGCCATTTTATGTTGTTTTTGTCCGTTTGTGCAACTTTGAATGCTATTGCGTGTTCAGGCATGCTATTTAATACCATTTTCATTTATTTTCAGCTGTTTTTGGGACATGACATTTTTTGACATTTTTGCCATACTATAGCCTTGCTTTTTGGGTCATTGTTTCGGCATGCCATATTATGATGTTTTTGTCCGTTTATAGCAAATGTCTTTTCTATGGCGTGTCTCGGCACGCTATTTAATGTCATTTTTAACTATTTTCAGCTGTTTTTGGGACATGTCATTTTTTGACATTTTTGCCATACTATAGCCTTGCTTTTCGGGTCACTTTTTAGACATGACCTTTTATGGTGTTTTTGGCCGTTTTTAGCAAATGTCTTTGCTATAGCGTGTCTCGGCATGCTATTTAATGCTATTTTCAACTACTTTCAGCTGTTTTTTGGACATGACATTTTTTCACAT
>NW_024622571.1:0-3606 GCF_008729295.1 Plectropomus leopardus
CTTTGCTGGTGTGATGCAATGACAGGCCACAAGACAAGACCATCCGAGTCCGCCCAATCAGCACTTGAACATCGTTTTTTAGTTGACACCAAATTAAAAAGGGAGAAGTGACAACCATAACATTTTCACTGACCTCCATGCTGCTTTCTGCTGCTTACTTACCTGTTTGCGGGTCCATCAGTGGCATTTAATGTGACATACCAGAAAACACACACACACACAAACACACACACACACACACACACACACACACACACACACACACACACACACAAAGGCATAGTCATCTGCTGTGGAGCTGTGTACACGGCTTTGGTCTACTGGCAAACGGCAACTTTTAGTGGGTTTTCCTGTGTTTGAAAAAATTTAAGTGCACACGCTAATTTTTATTGGTGGTATAAATGTGAAAAACTCTCAAGGTTTTAATAACCACAGACCTTATTTCAAGCATCTTCCCAAAAAGCCATTAAAAAAACCCACTGCCTTTTGAAATGAAGGAACCAGAGGTGCTAAAATATAATTTACTGGCTTTAAGGACTCATTCCTGAACCACTCTATCACCTAACTTTTTAATGATGTTGTCGGCTGAGAATTTGCGAAGTATTTTGAAACTTTCGATTTTTGTCTGCACTCAGCCTCCTCCATCTTGCAAAAACAGCAGCAGACCTGTAGTCTAAGGAAGTCTTCTGGCATTTTCTTGCCACACAGTGGACAGCAGTTTGACAACAAACTTGACAATTCAGTCAAGTCCAGTTTAGAGCACTGTCAGCTGGGAAACCCGTCTGTCTGCACAGTTTCTGTTGCTCCCTTCTCTTCACAGCTCAGTTTACCTCTGTGTTCATTGTTAGCTTGACTTGTGTTAGATCAACAGCATTGTCGCCATATCAACATTAAATACAACTGAGGAAAATCTAAAAATAAGTGCACATCTGCTCCACCTGTAGAACTGAGCAGATCTGGTCTCTCACATGCACACATCCTTTCTCATTTATTCTTCCGGACTGCTGTCTCACCCTCTTTTCCCGTCTACCCACACATCCATGCACAGCACAGAATTTTTGTGCAAGTATGAGTGTGTGGTTTTTTTGCACTGTGCATGTGTGTAGGCAGTGATGCGCAGTGTTTCATTCTTGGATTAAACCAGGCCAGCGCCCCAGAGGACTGCAGGTTAATGTGGCCTATTTCAAGCGATTATTCCTGCATGGTCACAGCGTCTAACACACACATCCGCACACATGCATCCTGCTACAGAGAGGAGTCACAGCAAGGAAAGAGCCTCGGGATGTGGTTTACACATTTGTTTATTTTTCCAAAAAAGACATTGTGTGTTTTAGGAATCAGCCTCCAGTTTGTCACTTTGCTTTGCTATCTTTAAGCTCTGTCTTTCTTGTCCTCCTTCTCTCCCCTTCTTCCTTTCTTTCCTTAGACCTTCCCTCCTTGCTCTCTGTCTCTCTCCCTGCCTTTGCTCTTACTTTCTGCCTCTGCACCTCCCCTCCTTATTTCATGAAAGCTATCTCTGCCTGTATTAATGACTCTGACCACTGGGAATAACGTCAGCTCTAAATGGATGTGGCACTTTTTCTCTATAATGGCTTATCATCAGACCTGCACGTAGCTCAGGTGGCGACAGTGAGAATGAGTAGATTCACTGTCACGGCTATTTGTTAGGTGCATCTAGTAGCCAGGTTGAGCTATTGCTGTTGATAAGGGGGTGTTATGTAGTTTAACATTGCTCCCTCCAGTATCTTTGAACGAGACAGACACAAATTCTTCTACAGTCATTACTCACTAAGCCGCAGTAAAAACAAAGTTTTATTTCCTCAGCCATTAACAGAACCAGATAACCAAGTGATGCAACGCCGTATGGGAAAAATTGTGAATTTGCATTTTGTGTCATATTTTATTTGCATTTTACTGTGGTCAGTTATGCAGTTTTGTTCAAGTTGTTTTTTCTTATCACCTGATAACCAGACAGCGCCAGACACAAAACTTTATTCTACATCCACTCTAAAAGCTTTGAAAAATTAAGAGCTCCATTTTGGATATTCAAAACTTCACTTTAAATGTCCAGTGTGTAGGATTTAGGGGGATATAAATGGAATATATTGTATGCATGTTTTCTTTAGCGTATGATCACCTGATAATAACAATTATTATGTCTGCATTACTTTAGAATGAGCGAGTCCTTGTCCTCCCAGTCCACCATGTTGCACCGCCAAGTTTCTGCAGTAGCCCAGAGTGGACAAACCAAACACTAGCTATAGAAAGGTCATTTCGGCTTTTGTTTCGGCCACTGCAGTTAGCAGCCCTTCTGCTATGGGACGAACAGTGTCAAAGAAACGTTGATTTTTTTTTTTTTTTAAAGGCAAAACTGATTTATTCCGTGTTTTTACCAGTTAAATCAACTAAATCCGTTTGTTTTGGAGACCTCTGTAGATAATTTGGCTCCAGGTAAAAACTTTCTATACACTGAGAAATTCTAACCAGGAGTTAAGGCTTGCCACATAGCGTTTTAGCTGTACCCCTTTTGGAGAGAACATTCTCAGATATTTATAAAAAAATATGTTATTGAGAGTTTCTGCACGCTGCATTTTCTTAAATAAAATGTGTCCAGAGGCTACTTTTACATTTTTCTGTCTATGTAAATTCTTGGCATAATCTTCAAAGGTTTTTGCAATGCTGCCTCAATCTCTCGCCTTGTTGTCATACTCCTCTTGTAAATGAGGAAGGGGACAGATTTTAGCTAATGAATGATGATTTTTATGCCCCTACGGCAACAATTTTTGGGGTTGTTTGTCCCTCTGTCAGCTCATCCCATACTTGTGAATGTGATATCTCAGGAAGGCCTTGAGGGACATGTCTTCTTGGACTCAACAATGAACCACGATTTTGGTGGTCAAAGGTTATTGTGACCTCATAAAACATGTTTGTTAAAAACTTAAGAATCCATACACTAATTATGACATATTTTCAACAAATGAGATGATAAAGTGATGATGTTTTATATCCAAAAAGGTCAATGATCAACTTCACCGTGACATCATAATGTTCTGCAAAAGTATTTTTAAGGCCATTGTGAGCGGAAGAGAAGAGACATTTGGTCAGATACTGAATTGATGACACTAATCTTGGGTGTCCACCTTGAAAGTGTGATGACTTAATAAATCTTTTGTGCTGGTTAAAGGTTGTTTTTTTTGACAACATCCATATTTGAAGCACAATGGCTTCATATGAGTCTGGGAAGAATGGTAACTGCAACCTGATTGGTTGGCAAAGCAGTGATTGCAGTTTGTTTATATATTATGTTTTTTATTTTTCTGTCAGCTTTGTTGTTGAAAGAATGACAAAAATGTGAACACACATTTCCCTATAACATTAGGCTTCTGCAATTAAACTCACGCAGCTGCCAAAGCAAGGCATCAGCTCACATTAGTGTAGTGCATGTGTGTGTGTGTGTGTGTGTTATATGTCTTGAAACCAAAAGAAGGATTATTTTTGCTTGAAGTTGCAGCTCTTTAGCACAGCTCCCTCCTTCCAGTGTGAGTGCACACACACACGCACACACACACACACACACACACACACACACACACACACACACACACA
>NW_024622572.1:0-8858 GCF_008729295.1 Plectropomus leopardus
GCATCTAGAAGCATGTTATAGTATACTTTGTTGAAAAAAACTCCAAACACTGTTCCAAAATCCACAAAATAGCATCTTGAAAAAATGAAGAAAAAAGCAAGACTATAGTATGGCAAAAATGTCAAAATATGACATGTCCAAAAAACAGCTGAAAACCACTTACTATAGCATGTAGAGGCATGTAATAGTATACATTGTTGAAAAAAAAACTCCAAAAACTGTTCCAAAACCCACATAATAGCATCTTTAAAAATGCAGAAAACAGCAAGGCTATAGTATGGGAAAAGTCAAAATTTGACATATCCAAAAAAAAACAGCTGAAAACCACTTAGTATAGCACGCAGGGGCATGTTATAGTATACTTTGTTGAAAAAAAACTCCAAAAACGTTCCCAAAACCCAATTAAAAAGCATGTTGAAAAATGCCAAAAACTAGCAAGGCTATAGTAAGGCAAAAAAAGTCAAAATATGACATGTCCAAAAAACAGCTGAAAACCACTTAGTAGAGCACGCAGAGGCATGTAATAGTATACAGTGTTGAAAAAAAAAACTCCAAAAACGTTCCCAAAACCCATTAAAAAGCATGTTGAAAAAATGACGAAAAACTAGCAAGGCTATAGTATGGCAAAAATATCAAAATATGACATGTCCAAAAAACAACTGAAAACCACTTAGTATAGCACGCAGGGGCATGTTATAGTATACTTTGTTGAAAAAAAACTCCAAAAACGTTCCAAAACCAATTAAAAAGCATGTTGAAAAAATGCCGAAAAATAGCAAGGCTATAGTATGGCGAAAATGTCAAATATGACATGTCCAAAAAACAGCTGAAAACCACTTAGTATATACATCTAGAGGCATGTAATAGTATACATTGTTGAAAAAAAACTCCAAAAACTGTTCCAAAATCCACAAAATAGCATCTTAAAAAATGACGAAAACAGCAAGGCTATAGTATGGCGAAAAAAGTCAAAATTTGACATGTCCAAAAAACAGCTGAAAACCACTTTATATAGCATGCAGAGGCATGTAATAGTATACATTGTTGAAAAAAACTCCAAAAACTGTTCCAAAACCCACAAAATAGCATCTTAAAAAATGACGAAAAATAGCAAGGCTATAGTATGGCAAAAAAGTCAAAATTTGACATGTCCAAAAACAGCTGAAAACCACTTAATATACTATTGCATGCCTCTATATGCTATACTGGGTTGAAAAAAAAACTCCAAAAAACTGTTCCAAAACCCACAAAATAGCATCTTAAAAAATGACGAAAACAGCAAGGCTATAGTATGGCAAAAAAGTCAAAATTTGACATGTCCAAAAAACAGCTGAAAACCACTTTGTATACTATTACATGCCTCTACATGCTATACTGTGTTGAAAAAAAACTCCAAAAAACTGTTCCAAAACCCACAAAATAGCATCTTAAAAAATGACGAAAACAGCAAGGCTATAGTATGGGAAAAAAGTCAAAATTTGACATGTCCAAAAAACAGCTGAAAACCACTTAGTATACTATTGCATGCATACATGGCTATACTGTGTTGAAAAAAAACTCCAAAAACTGTTCCAAAACCCACAAAATAGCATCTTAAAAAATGACGAAAACAGCAAGGCTATAGTATGGCAAAAAAAAAAGTCAAAATTTGACATGTCCAAAAAACAGCTGAAAACCACTTAGTATAGCATACTAGAGGCATGCCTCTACAGTATACTGTGTTGAAAAAAACTCCAAAAACTGTTCCAAAACCATTAAAAATAGCATCTTAAAAAATGCCGAAAAATAGCAAGGCTATAGTATGGCAAAAAAGTCAAAATTTGACATGTCCAAAAAACAGCTGAAAACCACTTAGTATAGCATACTATTGCATGTCTACATAGTATACTGTGTTGAAAAAAAACTCCAAAAACTGTTCCAAAAACCACAAAATAGCATCTTAAAAAATGACGAAAACAGCAAGGCTATAGTATGGGAAAAAAGTCAAAATTTGACATGTCCAAAAAACAGCTGAAAACCACTTTGTATACTATTAGCATGCAGAGGCATGTAATAGTATACAGTGTTGAAAAAAACTCCAAAAACTGTTCCAAAACCCATTAAAAAGCATCTTTGAAAAAATGACGAAAACAGCAAGGCTATAGTATGGGAAAAAGTCAAAATTTGACATGTCCAAAAAACAGCTGAAAACCACTTTATATAGCATGCATTAGGCATGTCTAATAGTATACTGTTTGAAAAAAAAAACTCCAAAAACTGTTCCAAAACCCACAAAATAGCATCTTAAAAAATGACGAAAACAGCAAGGCTATAGTATGGGAAAAAAGTCAAAATTTGACATGTCCAAAAAACAGCTGAAAACCACTTTGTATAGCATTGCATGCATGTAATAGTATACAGTGTTGAAAAAAACTCCAAAAACTGTTCCAAAACCCATTAAAATAGCATGTCTTAAAAAATGACGAAAAATAGCAAGGCTATAGTATGGCGAAAATGTCAAAATTGACATGTCCAAAAAACAGCTGAAAACCACTTAGTATAGCATTACAGGCATGTAATAGTATACTGTGTTGAAAAAAACTCCAAAAACTGTTCCAAAAACCACAAAAATAGCATCTTAAAAAAATGACGAAAACAGCAAGGCTATAGTATGGGAAAAAAGTCAAAATTTGACATGTCCAAAAAACAGCTGAAAACCACTTTGTATACATTACAGAGCATGTACATGTATACATGTGTTGAAAAAAAACTCCAAAAACTGTTCCAAAACCCAAAAATAGCATCTTAAAAAATGACGAAAACAGCAAGGCTATAGTATGGGAAAAAAGTCAAAATTTGACATGTCCAAAAAACAGCTGAAAACCACTTTATATAGCATGCAGAGGCATGTAATAGTATACAGTGTTGAAAAAAAAACTCCAAAAACATTCCCAAAACCCATTAAAAAGCATGTTGAAAAAATGCCGAAAAATAGCAAGGCTATAGCATGGCAAAAAAGTCAAAATATGACATGTCCAAAAAACAGCTGAAAACCACTTAGTATAGCATGCAGGGGCATGTTATAGTATACTTTGTTGAAAAAAACTCCAAAAACTGTTCCAAAACCCACAAAATAGCATCTTAAAAAATGACGAAAACAGCAAGGCTATAGTATGGCGAAAAAAGTCAAAATTTGACATGTCCAAAAAACAGCTGAAAACCACTTTATATAGCATGCAGAGGCATGTAATAGTATACATTGTTGAAAAAAACTCCAAAAACTGTTCCAAAATCCACAAAATAGCATCTTGAAAAAATGACGAAAAAAGCAAGGCTATAGTATGGGAAAAAAGTCAAAATTTGACATGTCCAAAAAAACACTGAAAACCACTTAGTATAGCACGCAGGGGCATGTTATAGTATACTTTGTTGAAAAAAAACTCCAAAAACTGTTCCAAAACCACAAAAAAGCATGTTGAAAAAATGCCGAAAAATAGCAAGGCTATAGTATGGCGAAAAAAGTCAAAATATGACATGTCCAAAAAACAGCTGAAAACCACTTAGTATAGCATGCAGAGGCATGTAATAGTATACATTGTTGAAAAAAAACTCCAAAAACTGTTCCAAAATCCACAAAAAAAAGCATCTTAAAAAATGACGAAAACAGCAAGGCTATAGTATGGGAAAAAAAGTCAAAATTTGACATGTCCAAAAAACAGCTGAAAACCACTTAGTATACATTGCATGCCTCTAGGCATGTATACTACATTGTTGAAAAAAAAAACTCCAAAAACTGTTCCAAAACCCACAAATAGCATCTTAAAAAATGACGAAAACAGCAAGGCTATAGTATGGCAAAAAAGTCAAAATTTGACATGTCCAAAAAACAGCTGAAAACCACTTAGTATAGCACTAGAGGCATGTCTAATGTATACTGTGTTGAAAAAAAAAACTCCAAAAACTGTTCCAAAAACCCACAAAATAGCATGTTAAAAAATGACGAAAACAGCAAGGCTATAGTATGGGAAAAAAGTCAAAATTTGACATGTCCAAAAAACAGCTGAAAACCACTTACTATAGCACGCAGAGGCATGTAATAGTATACAGTGTTGAAAAAAACTCCAAAAACATTTCCCAAAACCCATTAAAAGCATGTTGAAAAAATGCCGAAAAAGCAAGGCTATAGTATGGCGAAAATGTGCAAAATTTGACATGTCCAAAAAACAGCTGAAAACCACTTACTATAGCATGTAGAGGCATGTAATAGTATACATTGTTGAAAAAAAACTCCAAAAAAACTGTTCCAAAACCCACATAATAGCATCTTTAAAAATGCAGAAAAAAACAGCAAGGCTATAGTATGGGAAAAAAGTCAAAATTTGACATGTCCAAAAAACAGCTGAAAACCACTTACTATAGCACGCAGAGGCATGTAATAGTATACAGTGTTGAAAAAAAAACTCCAAAAACATTCCCAAAACCCATTAAAAAGCATGTTGAAAAATGCCGAAAACTAGCAAGGCTATAGTATGGCAAAAATGTCAAAATATGACATGTCCAAAAAACAGCTGAAAACCACTTAGTATAGCACGCAGGGGCATGTTATAGTATACTTTGTTGAAAAAAACTCCAAAAACGTTCCCAAAACCAATTAAAAAGCATGTTGAAAAAATGCCGAAAAAAATAGCAAGGCTATAGTATGGCGAAAATGTGCAAATATGACATGTCCAAAAAACAGCTGAAAACCACTTTAGTATACCATCTAGAGGCATGTAATAGTATACATTGTTGAAAAAAAACTCCAAAAACTGTTCCAAAACCCACAAATAGCATCTCTTAAAAAAATGACGAAAACAGCAAGGCTATAGTATGGCAAAAAAAGTCAAAATTTGACATGTCCAAAAAACAGCTGAAAACCACTTACTATAGCACGCAGAGGCATGTAATAGTATACAGTGTTGAAAAAAACTCCAAAAACATTCCCAAAAACCCATTAAAAAGCATGTTGAAAAAAAAATGCCGAAAAATAGCAAGGCTATAGTATGGCGAAAATGTCAAAATATGACATGTCCAAAAAACAGCTGAAAACCACTTAGTATAGCATGCAGAGGCATGTAATAGTATACATTGTTGAAAAAAAACTCCAAAAACTGTTCCAAAACCCACAAAATAGCATCTTAAAAAATGACGAAAACAGCAAGGCTATAGTATGGGAAAAAAGTCAAAATTTGACATGTCCAAAAAACAGCTGAAAACCACTTATATAGCATGCAGAGGCATGTAATAGTATACATTGTTGAAAAAAAAACTCCAAAAACTGTTCCAAAACCCACAAAATAGCATCTTAAAAAATGACGAAAACAGCAAGGCTATAGTATGGCAAAAAAGTCAAAATTTGACATGTCCAAAAAAAAACAGCTGAAAACCACTTTGTATAGCATTAGATGCATGTACATAGTATACAGTGTTGAAAAAAAACTCCAAAAACTGTTCCAAAACCCACAAAATAGCATCTTAAAAAATGACGAAAAAGCAGCAAGGCTATAGTATGGCGAAAAAAGTCAAAATTTGACATGTCCAAAAAACAGCTGAAAACCACTTACTATAGCACACAGAGGCATGTAATAGTATACAGTGTTGAAAAAAACTCCAAAAACATTCCCAAAACCCACATTAAAAAGCATGTTGAAAAAATGACGAAAAATAGCAAGGCTATAGTATGGCGAAAATGTGCAAAATTTGACATGTCCAAAAAACAGCTGAAAACCACTTTATATAGCATGCAGAGGCATGTAATAGTATACATTGTTGAAAAAAACTCCAAAAACTGTTCCAAAAACCCACAAAATAGCATCTTAAAAAATGACGAAAAACAGCAAGGCTATAGTATGGCGAAAAAAGTCAAAATTTGACATGTCCAAAAAACAGCTGAAAACCACTTTATATAGCATGCAGAGGCATGTAATAGTATACATTGTTGAAAAAAAACTCCAAAAACTGTTCCAAAACCCACAAAATAGCATCTTAAAAAATGACGAAAACAGCAAGGCTATAGTATGGGAAAAAAGTCAAAATTTGACATGTCCAAAAAACAGCTGAAAACCACTTACTATAGCACGCAGAGGCATGTAATAGTATACAGTGTGTTGAAAAAACCTCCAAAAACATTCCCAAAACCCATTAAAAAGCATGTTGAAAAAATGCCGAAAAATAGCAAGGCTATAGTATGGCGAAAATGTGCAAATATGACATGTCCAAAAAACAGCTGAAAACCACTTAGTATAGCATCTAGAGAGGATGTTATAGTATACTTTGTTGAAAAAAAACTCCAAAAACTGTTCCAAAATCCACAAAATAGCATCTTGAAAAAATGAAGAAAAAAAGCAAGGCTATAGTATGGCGAAAAAAGTCAAAATATGACATGTCCAAAAAACAGCTGAAAACCACTTACTATAGCATGTAGAGGCATGTAATAGTATACATTGTTGAAAAAAACTCTCCAAAAACTGTTCCAAAACCCACAAAATAGCATCTTAAAAAATGCACGAAAACAGCAAGGCTATAGTATGGCAAAAAAGTCAAAATTTGACATGTCCAAAAAACAGCTGAAAACCACTTACTATAGCATGTAGAGGCATGTAATAGTATACATTGTTGAAAAAAAACTCCAAAAACTGTTCCAAAACCCACAAAATAGCATCTTAAAAAATGCGAAAACAGCAAGGCTATAGTATGGCAAAAAAGTCAAAATTTGACATGTCCAAAAAACAGCTGAAAACCACTTACTATAGCACGCAGAGGCATGTAATAGTATACATTGTTGAAAAAAACTCCAAAAACATTCCCAAAACCCACATTAAAAAGCATGTTGAAAAAAAATGCCGAAAAATAGCAAGGCTATAGTATGGCGAAAAAGTCAAATATGACATGTCCAAAAAACAGCTGAAAACCACTTTATATAGCATGCAGAGGCATGTAATAGTACACATTGTTGAAAAAAAAAACTCCAAAAACTGTTCCAAAACCCACAAAATAGCATCTTAAAAAATGACGAAAACAGCAAGGCTATAGTATGGGAAAAAAGTCAAAATTTGACATGTCCAAAAAACAGCTGAAAACCACTTTATATAGCATGCAGAGGCATGTAATAGTATACACATTGTTGAAAAAAACTCCAAAAACTGTTCCAAAAACCCATTAAAAATAGCATCTTAAAAAATGACGAAAACAGCAAGGCTATAGTATGGCAAAAAAAGTCAAAATTTGACATGTCCAAAAAACAGCTGAAAACCACTTTATATAGCATGCAGAGGCATGTAATAGTATACATTGTTGAAAAAAACTCCAAAAACTGTTCCAAAACCCACAAAATAGCATCTTAAAAAAATGACGAAAACAGCAAGGCTATAGTATGGCAAAAAAGTCAAATTTGACATGTCCAAAAAACAGCTGAAAACCACTTATATATATAGCATGCAGAGGCATGTAATAGTACACATTGTTGAAAAAAACTCCAAAAACTGTTCCAAAACCCACAAAATAGCATCTTAAAAAATGACGAAAACAGCAAGGCTATAGTATGGCGAAAAAAGTCAAAATTTGACATGTCCAAAAAACAGCTGAAAACCACTTACTATAGCACGCAGAGGCATGTAATAGTATACAGTGTAAAAAAGTCAAAATTTGACATGTCCAAAAAACAGCTGAAAACCACTTAGTATAGCATCTAGAGGCATGTTATAGTATACTTTGTTGAAAAAAACTCCAAAAACGTTCCCAAAATCAATTAAAAAGCATGTTGAAAAAATGCTGAAAAATAGCAAGGCTATAGTATGGCGAAAATGTGCAAATATGACATGTCCAAAAAACAGCTGAAAACCACTTACTATAGCACGCAGGGGCATGTTGAAAAAATGAAAAAAACTGTTCCAAAATCCACAAAATATCATCTTGAAAAAATGAAGAAAAAAGCAAGGCTATAGTATGGGAAAAAAGTCAAAATTTGACATGTCCAAAAAAAATGAAAAAAACTGTTCCAAAATCCACAAAATAGCATCTTAAAAAATGACGAAAACAGCAAGGCTATAGTATGGCAAAAAAGTCAAAATTTGACATGTCCAAAAAACAGCTGAAAAACACTTTATATAGCATGCAGAGGCATGTAATACTATACATTGTTGAAAATAACTCCAAAACGTTCCCAAAAACCATTAAAAAGCATGTTGAAAAAATTCCGAAAACTAGCAAGGCTATAGCATGGCAAAAATGTCAAAATATGACATGTCCAAAAAACAACTGAAAACCACGTAGTATAGCACGCAGGGGCATGTTATAGTATCCAGTGTTGAAAAAATGCAAAAAAACTGTTCCAAAACCCACAAAATAGCATCTTAAAAAATGACGAAAACAGCAAGGCTATAGTGTGGCAAAAAAGTCAAAATTTGACATGTCCAAAAAACAGCTGAAAACCACTTTATATAGCATGCAGAGGCATGTTATAGTACACAGTGTTGAAAAAAACTCCAAAAACTGTTCCAAAACCCACAAAATAGCATCTTAAAAAATGACAAAAACAGCAAGGCTATAGTATGGGAAAAAAGTCAAAATTTGACATGTCCAAAAAACAGCTGAAAACCACTTTGTATACTATTACATGCCTCTACATGCTATACTGTGTTAAAAAAAAACTCCAAAAACTGTTCCAAAACCCACAAAATAGCATCTTAAAAAATGACGAAAACAGCAAGGCTATAGTGTGGCAAAAAAGTCAAAATTTGACATGTCCAAAAAACAGCTGAAAACCACTTTGTATACTATTACATGCCTCTACATGCTATACTGTGTTGAAAAAAACTCCAAAAACTGTTCCAAAACCCACA
>NW_024622573.1:0-2324 GCF_008729295.1 Plectropomus leopardus
TTTTGGACATTCCATTTTATCGTGTTTTTAGCAGTTTTTGCAACTTTCTTTGCTGTGGCATGTGTTAGCACGCTGTTGACTGTTTTGCCATACTATAACCTTGCATTTTGGGTCATTTTTTCGACATGCTGTTTTATCGTGTTTTTGGCCGTTTTTCCAACTTTCCTTGCTATGGTGTGTTTGAGCACGCTATTTAGGGAGGTTTTCAATAGTTTTTAGTAGTTTTTGGGACGTGTCAAATTTTGACATTTTTTGCCATACTATAGCCTTACTTTTTCTGTCATTTTTTCGACATGCTGTTTTATGGTGTTTTGGGACGTTTTTGCAACTTTCTTTGCTATAGTGTGTCGCAGCACACTATTTAAGGAGGTTTTCAACAGTTTTCAGCAGTTTTTGGGATGTGTCAAATTTTAACATTTTTGCCATACTATAGCCTTGCATTTTGGGTTGTGTTTTGGACATTCTATTTTACCGTGTTTTTGCAACTTTCTTTGGTATGGCGTGTGTTAGCACGCTATTTAAGGAGGTTTTCAACAGTTTTCAGCAGTTTTTAGGACGTGTCAAATTTTGACTTTTTTGCCATACATTTTGCCTTGCATTTTGGGACGTTTTTTCAACATGCTATTTTATTGTGTTTTTAGCCGTTTTTGCAACTTTCTTTACTATGGCGTGTGTACGCATGTTATTTAAGGAGGTTTTCAATCATTTTCAGCAGTTTTTGGGACGTGTCAAATTTTGACTTTTTTGCCATACTATAGCCTTGCATTTTGGGTCAGTTTTTCAACATTCCATTTTATCGTGTTATGAGGTATTTTTGCAAAGTTCTTTGCTAAGGCGTGTTTCAGCATGCTATTTAAGGAGGTTTTCAATAGTTTTTAGCATTTTTTGGGACATGTCAAATTTTGATATTTTTGCCATACTATAGCCTTGCATTTTGGGTCATTTTTTCGACATGCTGTTTAATGGTGTTTTGGGCCGTTTTTGCAACTTTCTTTGCTATGGTGTGTCGCAGCACACTATTTAAGGAGGTTTTCAACAGTTTTCAGCAGTTTTTGGACTTGCCAATTTTTGACATTTTTGCCATAGTATAGCCTTGCATTTTGGGTCGTTTTTTCGACATGCTCTTTTATGGTGTTTTGAGCTGTTTTTGCAAAGTTCTTTGCTATGGCGTGTTTCAGCATGCTATTTCAGGATGTTTTCAATAGTTTTTAGCAGTTTTCGGGATGTGTCAAATTTTGACTGTTTTGCCATACTATAGCCTTGCATTTTGGGTCGAGTCTTGGACATGCTATTTTACCGTGTTTTTGCCGTTTTTGCAACTTTCTTTGCTCAGGCATGTTTCAGCATGCTATTTAAAGGGGTTTTCAGTAGTTTTTAGCATTTTTTGGAACATGTCAAATTTTGACATTTTTGCCATACTATAGCCTTACTTTTTCTGTAATTTTTTCGACATGCCATTTTATGGTGTTTTGGGACGTTTTTGCAACTTTCTTTGCTATGGTGTGTTGCAGCACACTATTTAAGGAGGTTTTCAACAGTTTTCAGCAGTTTTTGGACTTGCCAATTTTTGACATTTTTGCCATACTATAGCCTTGCATTTTGGGTCGTTTTATGGACATTCCATTTTATCGTGTTTTTAGCTATTTATGCAAAGTTCTTTGCTATGGAATGTTTCAGCACGCTATTTAAGGAGGTTTTCAATCATCTTTAGCAGTTTTTAGGACGTGTCAAATTTTGACTGTTTTGCCATACTATAGCCTTGCATTTTGGGACGTTTTTTCGACATGCTATTTTATTGTGTTTTTAGCCGTTTTTGCAACTTTCTTTACTATGGACGGTGTACGCACGTTATTTAAGGGGGTTTTTAATCATTTTCAGCAGTTTTTGGGACGTGTCAAATTTTGACTTTTTTGCCATACTATAGCCTTGCATTTTGGGTCATTTTTTAAGTCATGCTGTTTTATGGTGTTTTGGGCCGTTGTTGCAACTTTCTTTGCTATGGTGTGTCGCAGCACACTATTTAAGGAAGTTTTCAATAGTTTTCAGCAGTTTTTGGACTTGCCAATTTTTGACATTTTTGCCATACTATAGCCTAGCATTTTGGGTCATTTTGTCGACATGCTGTTTTATGGTGTTTTGGGCCGTTTTTGCAACTTTCTTTGCTGTGGCATGTGTACGCACGCTATTTAAGGAGGTTTTCAATCATTTTTGGCAGTGTTTGGGACATGTCAAATTTTGACTTTTTTGCCATACTATAGCCTTGCATTTTGGGTCGTTTTTTGGACATTCCATTTTATCGTGTTTTTAGCAGTTTTTGCAACTTT
>NW_024622574.1:0-1871 GCF_008729295.1 Plectropomus leopardus
TAATAATAATAATAAGTATTATAATAATGAGACTCTGCATAATAATAAAAATGACCTCAGAGGTTCTGCACGCACCAAAATCTGCAGTGACGGCGGGTTGGAGGTGTGATTCAGACCACATACAGTCATGTGAAAAAATTAGGACACCCCATTAAATATTCAGTTCTTTGTTAAGAAATGTTCATATATTGATGTCTAATTTTGTTTTGATTTATCTCTGGAAAAGAAAGTGATTTATTGCAGGTAAACAACAAAAATTAACCTGGTTTTACTCATTAAAAAAAAGATATCAACAAAAATGCGTATCCTAACTGCGGAATAAGTTAAGGCACCCTACCCCCTAATAGCTAGTGTTACCTCCTTTGGCAGAAATAACTTCAGTGAGACGCTTCTTGTAGCCATCTGCCAGTCTCTGACATCGGTCTGAGGAAAGTTTGCCCCAGTCCTCAGAATCCTTTCAGCTGTGAGATGTTCGAGGGGTTTCTTGCAAATTAAGCCTGTTTCAAGTCAGCCCACAGCATCTCAATGGGATTAAGATCTGGGCTTAGACTTGGCCATTCCAGGACTCTCCATTTCATAGTTTTCAGCCAGTCCTTGGTGGATTTACTGGTATGTTTTGGGTCATTGTCATGTTGCAGGGTCCAGTTCCGCTTCAGCTTTAAGTTTTTTACAGATGGTCTCACATGTTCCCGAAGCACCGTCTGATACACGGTAGGATTCATGGTGGATTCTGTGATGCTGAGCTGGCCGGGTCCTGCAGCAGCAAAGCATCTCCAAACCATGACGCCTCCACCTCTGTGCTTCACAGTTGGAATGAGGTTCCTTTCCTGGGATGCTGTATTTGGTTTACGCCAAACATGTCCTCTGGTCTGGTGTCCAAATAATTCAATTTTAGACTCATCTGTCCAAAGAACATTACTCCAGAAGTCCCGGTCTCTGCATACGTTCTCTCTGCAAACTTCAGTCTGGCCTTTGTGTTTTTCTTTGAGAGCAAAGGTTTCCTCCTTGCACGCCTCCCATGAATGTTTAACTTGTGCAGTCTCTTTCTGATTGTTGTGGCATGCACTTTCACATTAACAGTAGCAAGAGCCTGCTGTAAGTCCCGTGATGACATTTTAGGGTTTTTGGAGACTTGGAGACGGTCTGCTCTCGGGGTGAACTTGCTTGGACGGCCAGACCTGGGCATGTTGGCAGTTGTTTTGAATGTCCTCCACTTGTAGACTATTTTCCGGACAGTGGATTGGCTGATTTCATATTCTTTTGAGATCTTTTTACATCCCTTACCAGACTCATAAGCTGCTACAATCTTCTTTCTGAAGGCTTCAGAAAGCTCTTTCGATCTCACCATGGTGTTCACTCTCACTTCAACAGTCAGGAGCACACCAAACTAAATGTCTGAGCTTTAAATAGGGCAAGCCTCCTTCACAATGCTGAGTGACGACATTCTAATCATGTGCACCTGATTTGACACACCTGTGTGTGATTTTAGCCATTTGAAGTGGGAATAAATGTGGGGATGTCCTAATTTATTCCTCACCAGAAAGTGCATTTTTATAATATTACATTTTACAGAATGTTTTAAAAAGTTTTTTCTTTAGTTTTAATTGTTTAGTGATATTACTTGAATCTCTCAGTATTGTTAAAATCAATATTAAATATCCATATGTCCAAGTTTGTTAAAAAAACACACATTCTTTGATAGGGTGTCCTAATTTTTTCACATGACTGTACATCACAGGCTGCTGTTTGTAGCTCTGGATAGTTTACAGCAGACCTGCAGGAGGTGCTGCTCTGCTGTAAACTGACAGAGCGGTCAGTCTGTGAGGGGGAGCAGCTCTGAGCATCAGCTCTGTGTGTGTGTGTGTGTGTGT
>NW_024622575.1:0-1036 GCF_008729295.1 Plectropomus leopardus
GACAGACGAAAAAAAACAAACAGAGGATGCAAAGCGACGGGGAAAAACAACAGACGGATGGCAAGACAGAGGAAGAAATGAGATGGGTAGAGTGCCAGACAGTGGCATAAAAAGAGAGGGAGACGCTGACAGAGAGGGAGAAAGGGGGGGGGTAATGAAAGTGAGAGAGAGTTTGCCTGAGGACAGTGCGACCAGCCTTGGCATGCTTGGCTAGAGCAGGGGCCGCTGGGTAATAAATAACAGTCATGTCAGACAGACGGAGGAAAAAAGATGGATACAACAGAAGACATACAGACATGGATAGGGAGATAAACAGATAGATGTTAAGGATGGAAAGTGGTAAAAGGCTTACTAAATGTGAACATAAATGGTAAAGGATGTTATGGGCAGTAAATTATTCGCACTTTTACCAGAACAGATACATATTGTAAAGAATTGTATTGGTTTATCAATACTGATAAATGGTGTTGGTACAGTATATTATATAGAACTTGTGTTATGTAAATAGTGTCGGGGATATTAAATGATTTGGTGCTGGTAAAACTGGTGTTTTTAGGGCTTGTCAGGTGTTTTGTCATGGAAAATGGCATTGGGGATAGTAAATGGTGCTAGAAATACTAGAAATAAGTGGCTGCAGCTCACTAGCTGCACTATGCACTGACTAGTGGCTTATGAAAATGGATCACATTTATCATAATGTGACCTGATTTCTCTGAGCTTCATGTGAAAAATGTCTTTTTCTAACTAAGTGAAATGCAAGGGAGGTTTTGGTTAATAAATACCAGTGAAATTGGCTTCAGTTTCCCAAAGACACTCCTGTTTCTACTGATAATATTTTATTTAGCAATAATCAGCAAAATGTTAAAATGTTTGAAAAAATAATGCTTTACATAGCCATAAAGAAAAGGGAGAAAATAAGGAAAAGAGATGCAGAGAGGGTGATGTTATGTGAATGGAGCAGACGTAGATGTGAATTTACACAAACACACACACACACACACACACACACACACACACACACACACACACAGGGATA
>NW_024622576.1:0-1887 GCF_008729295.1 Plectropomus leopardus
CTCGGAGTAGAGCTGCTGCTCCTCCGCGTTGAGAAGAGCCAGATGAGGTGGCTTAGGCATCTAATTAGGATGCCTCCTGGACGCCTCCCTGGTGAGGTGTTCAGGGCATGTCCCACTGGTAGGAGGCCACGGGGAAGACCCAGGATACCCTGGAGAGACTATGTCTCTCGGCTGGCCTGGGAATGCCTCGGGATCCCCTGGTAAGAGCTGGAAGAAGTGGCCGGGGAGAGGGAAGTCTGGGCTTCCCTGCTTAGGCTGCTGCCCCCACGATCCGACTCCGGATAAGCGGAAGAAAATGGATGGATGGATGGATACCCACCACACAAGGCACCCAAACACATGGCAGCAAAATTTGCAACAAGCCAGCTTAGGCTGCTGTGTTTGAACACTACACAAAATATGACAAAGACTCAAAAAATGCTAAAAGACTGAACAGAGCAGTAGCTGAGTTTAGCTGTATTGATACCTCTGTATCAATACTGTATTGATACCTCATCTTTTTTCAGATGGCAGCAGGGTGAACAGACTGTGGCTGGGGTGGCTGCTGTCTTTCAGTATCGTTTGTTCTCTGTGCAGACACCTCACTTCGCCAAGGTAGCTGATGCTCTGCAGATGGGAACCAATGATGTTCTGGGCAGTTTTAATCACCTGCTGTAGAGCCTTTCTGTCCTTGGCTGTGCACGAGCCATGCCAGTTAGTGATGTTTCCAGTCAGTATGCTTTCTATTGCTCCTCTGTAGTAGCTAACCAGGATCTTGCTCTCAAATTTAACCTTCCTAAGTTCCCTTGAAAGTAGAGCCTTTTCTGTGCTTTTTTAACCTGGGTGGTGATGTGACAAAGATAGGCTCTCAGTGATAGTAATTCCAAGGAACCCATAGCTGTTCACCTGCTCCACCTCAGCTCCACTGATATAGACAGGGGTGTGTGTCTTTCCCTCCTTCTTTCTAAAATCAACAACTAGCTCCTTGGTTTTACTGATGTTGAGCAGTAGGTTGTTTTCTGTGCACCACTCTGCAAGATTGTTGATTTCTTCCCAATATGAACTCTCATCGCTATTTATAATACGGCCAATGATGGTGGTGTAGTCTGGGTACTTCACAATAGTTCTCCTGATGCCTGGGGGTGCAGACATGGGTGTAAAGTGTGAACAGGAGGGGGCTGAGCACACTGTCCTGGGGAGTTCCAGTGTTGAGCACTAATGTAGAGGAGGTGTGACTGCCAATTCAAATTCTATGAGGCACGGCAATAATAGAAACAGATGTATGTCATATTACAAATGTGTTAAGTTCATCCGACAGCGTGGCCTCACATATGATGGGGGCACTCCTACTTCTGTAGCCTGTGACATTTTGAAACGCCTGCTACATATCTTTTGTGCTGCTGCTGTTGAGGTCTCTCTCCAGTCTCTGCTGGTGTCTCCTCTTAGCCTCCTTGTACCCTGACTGAAAGGCAGTCCTTTGTCCTTTTAGCGCTGAGAAGAGTCTTCACCTTCCCATTCATCCAGGCTTTCTGGTTAGGGAATGATGTCACCATCCTTGTGATCACCACACGTCACAGAAGATGCATAGTCCTCAAGATCGATCATCTTTGAACATTTGCCAATCTGTACGCTCTAAAACAGTCCTCTAGAGCTGCTGTGGGTTCATCTGTCCACAATCTAACAGTTTAAACTGCTGGTTTGTCTCTTTTTATCAGCTGACAATATGTTGGCAGAAGGAGCAGAGAAATATGATCTGACAGGCCAAAGTGAGGTCATGGGTGGACTTTGTAGCTGTATTGAATATTTGTATAGATATGGTCCAGGATATTTTTTCCTCTGGGGATCTGGGCATGCTGGTGGAATTTAGGTAAAACAGATTTGAGGTCAGTTTGATAATAATAATAATAA
>NW_024622577.1:0-1241 GCF_008729295.1 Plectropomus leopardus
GGAGGAGGAGGACGAAGGTACGAGCTCAGACACGCCGGCGTTTCATTAGCGGACAAAAGGATGCAGTGATTTATGTGTCGCTCTTTTATTTTACTTTCTTGCACAGAGAGAAGAACGCGTTTAAAATACAAACAGAGAAAGTCAGGAAATAACCGGATAAATACGTCGAGACATAAAACCATAAATGATGTTTCAACGGTCAATAAAAAGAGCTGAACATGTAATTTTATAACATATTTAACAAAAAAAACAAGTGACATTATTTTCAAAGATCCTAAAACGTGTACTAATCAGGACCAAATAATCAAAACTAAAATAATAATGTATGTGCAGTAAATGATCCTCATGCATTGCATTTTAAAATTAAGTTTATTTCTGCCTCTATGACGTTTCCTGTGCACAGTTTACTAAACTCACATTTTCCTACAAATATTTCCTTGAGTTTGCAAACTTTTATTTTGAATGTTTTGTTTCATGTTTCAAGTTTTGATTCTTCTTGTTTTTCAAAAATTAGTTTAAAATGAAACTTGAGTTTGTATTTAAAGGTTTTTTAACTGGTATTTTTTCAGCATTAGTAAAAGAATTTAGGTCAAATGTTTGTTTTAAATACATCCAAAGTTTAATAATTAGTGTTAGTGTGATGATGAAGCTGTGTGTGTGTGTGTGTGTGTGTGTGTGTGTGTGTGTGTGTGTGTGTGTGTGTGTGTGTGTGTGTGTGTGTGTGTGTGTGTGTGTGTGTGTGTGTGTGTGTGTTTCAGATCTTCACACCACCTCTAACCTGCGCTCTCGCTCTCTGTCGGGGACCGGTCGCTCTCTGGTCGGCTCCTGGCTCAAACTCAACCGAGCTGAAGACTACTTCCTGCTCTACTCACACCTGACCTACGTCACTCTGCCGCTGCACCGCATCACCACAGGTCAGACACACACACACACACACACACACACACACACACACACACACACACACACACACTCACACTCTCTCTCCTCTTCTGCTAAATGCACATTACTGTTTTCAAAACCCCCATTGCTTCATGAAACTAGTCTCACAGAGCCCGACCTCTCTCCAAACTTCGTTTTACTGCTGTGCGTAAAATAACAACGACCTCTGAGCGAGCAGCAGCCCGCACGCTGAAACGTCTTTTAATGTTTCATGTGGCGTTTTATTCTTGCCGAGATTTTGCTGTTTCAAATGTTCAACCAAAACAAATATCCTTGTTGTTCTGATCATCTGATGGTTT
>NW_024622578.1:0-2717 GCF_008729295.1 Plectropomus leopardus
TGTGTGTGTGTGTGTGTGTGTGTGTGTGTGTGTGTGTGTGTGTGTGTAGATGCTCCCTGGTGTGGCCACTGTAAACAGCTGGAGCCACTTTATGCAGAGGCTGCTGGGAAGCTGAAGGAGGAGGGAGCAGCGATGCGTTTGGCCAAAGTGGACGCCACAGAGGAGAAGGAGCTGGCCGAAGAGTTTGACATCGGAAGTTTCCCCACTCTGAAACTGTTCGTCAACGGAGACCGCAAACAGCCCGTCGCCTACACTGGTAAACACGCACGCACGCAGGCACGCAGGCACGCACACACGTGTAGTACTTATCTAGAAGCTGCTGTCCAGGTCAGGTTCACAACCACGTGTGCTTACGTCATCAATAACTGTAACCTGAGAGTAATGACCATGTGTGGACCTAAAAAGTGTGTGTGTGTGAGTGTGTGTGTTTATCTTACCTGTTCACTGCTGAGCCTGTCCACTGTCTTTTACACGCCCCAAGCTATTTGATTGGATCAACGTTTTTTATGTTAAATGTTTGTTTAATTTTAACGATTTCTTTAAATTTATGGGTTTTTTTTTTTGGTTTTTTTTTGGGGGGGGGTCGACCCTAACCATAGCTTAAGTCCACACTGAAAAGAGTAAAAAAAACACCCTCAACAGCAGTGTCTATCTTGAATATAACACTCACCTTTGCTGTTATTACTCCTAATTGTTTGGCTCTGGTGCACCACTTGAGAACAGCTTGACAACAGCGTTAGTCAGCGTTGTGTGGTTGTTTTTTTGTTTGTTTTTTAATCAAGAAACTGTTGTTTCATATTGTGATGCCAGGCGAATCAGTCAACTCAAACTCAAAAGTCTGCCTATCAGCTCCTCTAGATGACCTCTAGTCTTTATGTTAAGCTAAGGTAACCATGTCCTGAGTCTAGCTCCATCATTAACACACACAGTGGTTTCAATCTACTCTAACTCATGGGGGAAAAGAAGAAAACAGGTAAGTGCATTTCTTGCGTTTTCAAACTTTTCCTTTGATGTTTTATTTTTTTTAATTATGTGTACCTGTAGTAATCTATCAGTAAACCTGATAAGTGTGTGTCTGTGTGTGTGTGTGTGTGTGTGTGTGTGTGTGTGTGTCCCACATGTCCACAGTTTGATGTTCCTGTTTGCTTGATATAATACATTTTTGCATATTTTTACAACCCTGGATGTTTTCAGCTGCACTGTTATTTTTGTTTTCTTGTATCTTGTATCTTGGTGTGTCAAAGCACCCGATACAGCTCTGACAGGACTTAATTTGTTTGTGTTTTCCAGGTAAGAGAACCGCCGAGGGAATAATCGGGTGGATGAAGCGTCGTGCAGGCCCTGGGGCTCCAGTGCTCGACTCTGTCGACTCTGCAGCTCAGTTCATAGACTCCCACAACATCACTGTTGTGGGATTCTTTGATGTATGTTTATCTATTTTATCTAAACTAACTAGTAAATCACATAATCCCATTTATAATTTCATATTTACATTTTGATTTATATCTATATTAGGATCTTGAAAGTGAGGCGGCCAAGGTGTTCAAGGAGCTTGCTTTGGATATTACTGACACAGAGTTTGCTGTGTCAGCGAGTCCGGAGGTTTTCCAGAAGTATGAAGTAAAAACCAGCTCAGTGGTGCTTTTTAAAAAGGTATGAGCATGCCATTATACTAACTAACTAACTGAAAGGTACAAAGTGTTTTATAAAAAAAAAAATCCCAACCGAGATACTGTAAACGATGGTAGCTTTGCTGCCATCTAGCACACAAAGTATGTTCCTCTTTGAGGCCCAAATGTCTTCACAAGGAGAGAAAGTTGAGAATATTTGACTGATTCTGATTGAATAATAACAAGGCTTGCATTTTTTTCTGGTTGTTTAGGAACTATCATTGAAGCTACAGGGTATTTTTGCAAAACTCTACAAACTAACCACAAAACCTGTCAACGAACCAGCAAAACATTACACATCTCTTGCAAAAGTAAACAATTCTCGCAAAATTCTCCCAACAAAAAAATTGCGTTTTTTGCTTCAATGCAGTACACACACGATCACTTGAATAAGTACATGAAGCCCCAAACTACGTACTGATCAATCAATAAAAACACTTTGTGTGTTTGTTTGTTAGTTTGATGACGGCAGAGCAGACTTTTCATTGTCAGAGGACGGGAAGTTGGACAAAACAAGTCTGACCACCTTCATCAAGGAAAACAGCCTGGAGCTGATCATCCCGTTCAGCCAGGAGGTAACACACACACACACACACACACAAACACACACACACGCACACACACAAACACACACACACACACACAAACACACACACGCTTTAACACATGACTTAGTAATTAAAAAATAAATGTAAAACTATGTTGGAATGATATTTTAAAGAATGTGTGTGTTTTCAGTCTGCAGAGAAGATCTTCACCTCCAGCATCCACATGCACAGCCTGCTGTTCATCAACTCCTCTGTGGAGAGTCAGAAGGCCCTAGTGGACCAATCCAGGACCATCGCCAAAGAGTTCAAGGGAAAGGTAACGGTCTGGTGTGTGTGTGTGTGTGTGTGTGTGTCTGTGTGTGTGTGTGTGTCTGTGTGTCTTTGAAAGAAAGTCAATGACAGGAAGACAAAAGATCAAATTTAATCTTATTTTCTTTGCTTTTTATGTTTCCTGTGTGTGTGTGTGTGTGTGTGTGTGTGTGTGTGTGTGTGTGTGTGT
>NW_024622579.1:0-1773 GCF_008729295.1 Plectropomus leopardus
ACCCCTAGCCCTCTCTGAAAACTTTGAGTGAAAGAGGTGACTCATCCAGGGCTTCTTAATACGGGAGAATTCAGATTTACACAGATGAGTCTCCTGCAGGAAAAATAGGTCTCCCTTAGGTTCCTGTAAGTGTGACAGTACCTTGTTGGCTTTAACAATACTATTCATCCCCTTGACATTCCAGGAGATGAGGCGGATGCTCCTACCACTCATCGGCATTCCTCAGTCCTACTGTTAACTGCTGAGCCCTGGGGGGAGAGAAAAAAGAAGAGGAAAAAGAAAAAAAAAAAAAAAAAAAAAAGGGGGCACACCAGACTTCCACACACACACACACACACACACACACACACACACACACACACACATACATACCTGCGTACAAAAACAGAAAATCCCAATCCTCGTAGGAATGGAAACCCTGAGTATCTCCCTGGATACAATGCAGATCTTGCTTCTTGCTTTTCGCTCAAACAACCCCGTTCCCACTAAGAAGAAGAAATGCTCGACCACTCTCCAGATTATGAACATAAGAGTGCTTCAACAGAAACAGAACATAATACATTTTGACCGAACTTGACTCAAATTCTCCAGGCCTTAAACCAAGGGACCTTACGATACCTCCTTACAAAACAGTCTTCACTGAAAAACAGTGTGCAATAACACAGAGTATAGTGGGGAGGCTGCACGGATCAAAATTAGCCCAAAATTTAACCCAAAATTTAAAGAGAGATTCACAAATAAAAGGAGAGAAGTATTGTGATACACAATTGCCTGGTAATCTCTCTCTACTGAGAAATGCAGTGTAATTATAAAACAAGCCTCTTTAACATGTAGGATCAGTAGCACTAAAAGTAACGCTGATGGAAAAATAGGCCTCTCTGGCTTTAAAATGATACACTAACCTTCTAGTGGGAGACTGTGCCTCCACAAATATTTACTATTATTAACGACTATGAAAAATTCGACATGAACAAACCTGAACATGAAGTACAACTGGTACATTCAACACAGTATGATGATCAGCTTAAAGGGGATTGTCTATGCGTAAACATTCAGTCTTAGGCAGCAAGCTATCCGTTGCTTGTGAAATATTCATGCCGTTAGCATGTCCACATTTATATATGTTCACAAAAAGTTAATTTAAAAAAGATGATATCATGTTTCCCTGTAAATGTGACGTGGTCTTTTCACGGAAGGCCGTTAAAGACCACTACTGAAATAGTTTTGATACAGAGCCTCATACTGTATGTAGAACCAATTCTGCCATAATTTAAAAAAAAAAAAATTAAGTGAATAAATACAAAAATACCTCCAGATATATGCCATGAATAAATAAATAAACAAATCACTTAATACCTGAATATATGCTATAAATGCTATTTATTTATTTATATATTTATGTCATGCACGCATGCACGCACCAAGAAATGTAATGCAGATGAGGGGGCTGTCCATGCTGGCTGAGCTTTTCACCTACCTAAGAAGCCTCTTCGATGAGAGGTGGAACGTCTTCAAGAAAACTCTACGTCCAATTGACCTGACTTAACTACAGTGGATGAACGATGACTTGGATGAATGAGAACCTTCACAGACACCTATTGGTGCCAACGCAGGCGACCCCACTTCAGATCAGTAGACTGTTACAGAGCCGATGCGCTGAGCTGATGTTTACAGAAAGTAACACTGTTAGTCAGGGCTATTTAGATTTTGCAGTGGAAAACCTGACTAATATGCTGTTACTTTTGGTGCTGTACACTGACACAATGCTCCTGT
>NW_024622580.1:0-1993 GCF_008729295.1 Plectropomus leopardus
ATCCCTCATCATCCTCTGCTGCACTTCCTGAGGTTTCTTCCTTTTTTCCCCCCGTTACTGGGGTTCTTTTTGGGGAGTTTTTCCTTGGGTGATGTGAGGGTCTAAGGGCAGAGGGATGTCGTACACTGTAAAGCCCTCTGAGGCAAACCATGTTTTGTGATAATGGGCTATATAAATAAAACTGACTTGACTTGACTTGACTTTCCTTTCACAGTTTGAGAGGAGCAAAACACAGATAAAACAATGAAAGGATGGTACAACTGAAAAGGAAGGTAGAAAGCAAGTGAAGCAGTGTTTTTGCAGGTAGTGCCATTTCAACTGTGATTGATCACCTCCACAACCCTGACAATGAAATTCTGCCTGTGATGTGAACACAGTCACTGGCCTGCAGCCACTATACTGCACAAGCACACACACACACACACACACACACACACACACACACAAGTGTAGGTCCATTGATGTATACACAAGTGCTGATGAACACACTCACACACACACTTGCTCATATACACAGAGATGCCAAGGTCCTGCTGGGCAGCTGAAGTTAACACTGCAGAGTCATATGTGAGAGAGCTCACCTGGCATCCCGCCCAGACCTGTCATACTGCAGTGAGGCTATATCACCATCTCTCTCTCTCTGTCTGTTTGGAGACATGCCAAGCTAGACAGTTAGCCTACATCGCTCCTCTTTGTGTCGATGATCTCGTCTGTTCACCTAATGCCCACCTCAGTACAATGTGTGTGCGTGTGTGTGTGTGTGTGTGTGTGTGTTACATAGGGCAGCCCCCATCATCTGGAATGGTTTGTATCCATTGACATAGCGGAGCAATACATCATGGTGCTTTTATCTTTTTCTACTATAAATGGCAACAGTGAAACAATTGTTATAGGACCATACCAGTGTTTTTGCATGAATGATCTGATTCATTTATGTTTGTATCTTATTGAAGTAAAGTAGTAAAGTAACACCAAGTAGAATTATATAGACTTATATATGCCTGATTTATAGCTGGAAGCTCGACACTTTTTATGAGTGTTGCTAGACAGAAATTAAATTTTTGACAGAGATAAGTTTTGCTTTTTATGTTGTAGATGTTATATTTTATCTGCACAATGTGAATATTGTTGCAATAGAGGTAGAAGTTTTCGATCCACAAAGACTGGCACTCTATGCACAGAAGCCACCGTCTCATTCAGAACTCTTAAAATAGTGTCATTTTGTCAGTGCTTTTGGCGTACGATTGCAACATCAAACGCCACCTTTCACATCTGCAATGAAATATTGCTGATCTCTGTCTGGTGAGAACGCAGCTGGACAGAACCAGTTGCGGTGTTATTATATGCCGGCAGACAACTGGACAGCACCTGTCATGTCTTCATGACATGCCCACGGGTAGTATCACTTGAGAACTGGGGCTGGACAGAATCTGTTGTGTCTGCATGAAATGCAGCACGATGGTGTCACATTGAAATGCTGCGTGTAACAACATAATAAGGAGCGCCAGGGCACTTACAGGGTGTACGGGAGGGGAAGTTCATGCTGGAGTTTGGTAATCTATTCTTGTCTCAATGTAATGTTTTTCCTCTACACCTTACCATGTTCCTTCTTCCTCTCATCCTAACCATCTGTGCCAGCATGTGCGTTTGTTGATGATGCAGCATTGGTTGCCATGTGCTGTTGTTGTCTAAACATAACCATGTGCAGCATAACCCCGCCATGTGCTTGTGTTTACATCACTGTAGCGGCATCCCAGAACATCAAGAGCAGATCCAGAGGGATACCTAGAACACAATATGTAGGGGCAGACATCCACTGCAAAGCAGCAACATGTGTTATGTTGGGATGAGAACATGTTGGTCTGTCAGCATCAGCTCCTGCAGAGCTGAGAGGACAGCATTCAGTCAAACTAACTTCACCAGGCTAACTGACATCAGTTAGCCTGATATATAATAATCAAAAGTAGATTTATGTAAATGCATCAAATAATCA
>NW_024622581.1:0-6205 GCF_008729295.1 Plectropomus leopardus
TTTTTTTTTTTTTAATCCTCCAGTCTGTAGATTATCTTACACAGATGCCTTTGTGGCACACTGACACAGGAATCATGTTTGTGTTCATTCCACAACTCTGACGGCATCTGGCTTCATATAAAATACTCCACACACACACACACACACACACACACACACACACACACACACAGAAGTTACAGTCAAAAAGTCAAACGGGAGTAGATCATACCGGATGGCTGGATGCAACCCAATCACCAGAATAAATGTTGGCATTGTACGTTTCTGCAGACCTCAGTTACGGGACAATAACATTAGTCCGCTATTATGTAGCAGATACAATGAAACTGCATGTTTCTGCAATGTTGTGGTTAACGTGTGGTTAGGTTTGGGCACAGAAACCACTTGGTTGTGGAAAGAAAAGATTGTCTTAAGGATTAAAATACCTGTATTTTGGTAGCTAAAAAAGTCACTGGAAATACAGCAACGTCTCTGGCCAAAAAAATCAAACAACAAACAATTCCCATGACACTATCCTGGCAGAAAATGCAATGATGTGTTGATTAAAAAAAACACTTTTTATGCCACTTTCCTGGCAGGAAAAGCAACAATGTCTTGATAACAAAACAATTGTTATCCAAGGCACTACCCTGGAGAAAAATGCAGCGATGTATTGATTTAAAAAAAAAAAAAAAACTACAGCTTTTCATGGCACTATCTTGGAAGGAAACACAGTGATGCCTTAATAAGAAAACAACTGCTTTTCGTGGCACCATCCCGAGATGTTGTGGTAAGAAACAACTGCTTTTTGTGGCACTCTTCCAGCTGGAAACAGAGTGATGTCTTAGTAAAACGTACTGCAATTCATCACACTATCTCAGCAGGAAACACTGCAGTGTCTCTAAATGTCTATTAATTAAAAAAGATTAAAACACTTTTCATGACATTATCTTGGGAAAAACAGTGTTGTCTTAATAAAAAAAATTAAAAAAACGATTTTAGTGACACTATCCCCGGTGGACACACAGCGATGGGTCACTTAAAATACTCCCAGGTTAGGTGCCTAAAAAGCTGCTGGAAATACAGAAATGACTCGCTAAACAATCGTTTTTCTCTTGTTTGTTGGTCTCAAACAGTGGTCTGCAGGAAGTCGTCTTGCCTAAGTGACCCGCTATCCACCATCGCCTCCACCTCTTGATGACAAGGTCAGCTCATTCACTACATCACCTTAGAACTGTTGATACCATACTTATGAAATGAACAAATATAGCATATGCAGGATTTGCAGAAACAAATAATGGCAACATTTTGTTCTGCCGACGGGGCTGCTGAATACCCTGCACTAGAAATTTTGGAATGACATCTTTGCCTTTGTAAAGTCTTTCCAAAGACATTGCAGTGCTTTTTAGAACAAAAAAAATGCTATGTGTGCAAGCTAAATGCAACACTTATCTTGGAGAAATGACGTTTAGGTGACACCAGATTTTCACTACTTACAAAATCAGCACAAATGTAAACACACGAGTTGTCTCCTGTAAACAGAGGCAGCCTCAGTCAAGGTGTCCTTCTCTGTTTACCTCCGTCTCTTCCTGTCCTCGCTGCAAACCCAGCAGAAAAAAAAGAAAATGCTGACTGTGCATGGGCCCTGAACATGCAGGAAGGCAGTGACAGTCAGCGGGGCCCATGATTGGCCGGTGAGCACCCCACCCATTTTAAACTGGAGGCCAGCTGACTTCTCACAGGAGCAAATCTCTGCTGCAGCAGCACTGCAAACTGGGTCTTTCCTCTTTTTTCTTAATGCAGCGGAGAGCTACGCAGACTGCAAGCTCTTCTCCAGCTCTTAGACACACATTCACAGTATTTAACCATTTACTACTGAGCAGCTTTAAAGGAGCAGAAAGACGTTAAAGAACATTGCTCAGCTGATTTTTCCAGCACATCCAGTGACTTAAGCCTGCAAGTTTTAGTTCCAGTCCTCCCATATTCTTCCAAAATGTAAAGTTTTTTTTGTTTGCTTTTTTATAAACATGGTGTAAATACATGTTTAGTGTATGATCATGTTTTTTTCCCCATATTGAGCATCCGTACTTTAAATCAAGGAAAATGTATTTCAAGTTAATTCAAGAGCGGTTTGACTATAAGGGCTGCTCCATTTTTCTCACAGCTGTTTAGGGCATTATTGAGATCAAAATTTAGTTAACGTGACTAAGAACTGGCTTTGGAAGCATCATGCATTTTTTTTTTTAACTTTTTTTTTTAAGTGTCCTTTTTACAGTGGATGAAAATTTGAAAAGATGTCTTGAAATTTGTAGAGGTAACCAAATGAGACTGGAAAGCTGGAATAAAAACAGGCCTTTTGAGTTTCTAAAAAACAAAGGCTTTTATTCATCTTGCTAGTTTTTATCTGGTTCTGCAAATTTGACACAACTCTGTGGGTGCTACAGTTTTCCTAAAAACTGATGATGGAGGTGTCAGATTGACACGTGGATTACAGACTGACAACAGACAAAAAGCTAAAGCATGTAGGTTTAGGTGCATAATTTGGGCAGTACAGATAGTAAACGGGGTGTACGGGGGTCCTCCGCTCAAAAATTTGAAGCAAAATTTGGGAGCATCAAACACTTAACCTCCTCCACTCTTGTGCACCAATTTGTGGTGTAAATATCTTTAATTTTGTGAAAATAAAAGTGCTCCTCTACTTTTGTGTTTATATTCGAGGGCACAAATGCATGTTTTAAAACTGACAGGGATGTGCCCCCTGCACCCCCCCAAAATCTACGCCCGTGAGGTCTCAAGATGAATGATGAAGCACCATGCACCCTCAAATAAAAACAATAATATAACATCTAAAAATAACTTGCAATTAGTTTTTCTTTAAGTTATATTCCCACATGGCTGTAAATTAATACTTTTTATTTATAATTTTCTCTTTGACCTTAATGATGCCATTTATAAGGTTTTAGCTGCATTCTGAGCAGCTTTGAGATATTGAGCCTCAAAGTTTTTTGCACTTCAAATAGCAAAAAATGATGCTTAAAATTTACAATGATCCTGCATAATAATTTCAAATATGTTATCATGATAATAATAAATATAGTTTTGCATTTTTTTCTTTTTTTCTCTATATTCTCTAAACTTTTCTAAATCTACTTATTTCTTGCAATTCCTGAACATTTCTTGCCAAGTTGCTCACTGATATCCACGTTTTTTGTTTTTTTTTGCAAGAAATAGCACCAATTTGCTGAATTTTCTGCAGTTCATAATTTCAATACACGTGAGATACACACAACCCCCTCACGCGCCCTCCTCACCTTTCTTGAACTCCTCCAGCATGGCGTCCAGCTTGGTGTCGTTGAAGACGCAGTGCAGCGGGTGTTTGTAGAACTGGGTGATGGTCTTCAGCGGGGTGCAGTCGTCCGGGTCCACGAACGCGAGGTCCTTGACAAACAGGATGTCCACGATGTTGGACCGCTCGTTCTCAAACACCGGTATCCTCGTGTATCCGCTCTGCATGATGTCCGACATGGTGTTGAAGTCCAGCACGACGTCCGAGGCCAGCATGAAGCAGTCGGTGAGCGGCGTCAGGACGTCCTCCACGGTTTTGGTGCGCAGCTCCAGCGCGCCCTGGATGATGTTGAGCTCCTCTTTGACCAGGTCGTGGTACGGGTCCGTGACGCGCAGCATCTCCAGGAGTTTCTCCCTGGTGTAAAAGTTGGAGATCTCCTGGTTGAGGATGAGGTCCAGGAGTTTGCTGATGGGGTAGGAGATGGGGAAGGAGAGCACCATCAGCAGCCGCGTCACCCAGATGGTTTTGGAGGCGATGGCTAAACCGTGACGCGACGCCACCGAGTGCGGGAGGATCTCCCCGATGAAGAAGATGCCAAAGGCGCAGATGACCGTGGAGAGCCAGGTCATGCCCAAAATCTGGCACATCCACACGGCGAGCGAGGCGTTGATGATCGCGGTGCCGAGCAGCAGAGTGCACAGGACGTAGTTTCCGTGCCGACGCACAGACTCGATTTTCCGCGCGTAGTTTTGCTCCTTGTCGGTGCCGCTGTTCTGGAGGACCTGCAGCTCCACCGGGTCCAGCGCCAGCAGGCTCAGGTTCAGCCCGCTGAACAGAGCTGACAGCCCGAGCAGCAGGACGGACACTAACACCTGCAGCCACAGCTCCGGGACCGCCGAGCGCTCCACCACGGCCACCCAGAAGTCCCGAGTCCGGTAGTGTTCCCATTTGGACCCGTCAAAGGCGCACATGGAGTAGTACTTGATCTTCTCCCCCCTCCGCAGGTCCTTCGCCAGCAGCTCCACCAGCACCGAGTTCTGACTGGACGCAGACTTGAAAGACCCCAAAACCTCGATGTCGGACGTCCTGGCGTTCTTGTCCATGCACATGTTCCGCTTCGGGTGAACTTGTCCCTCTCTCCCGGGGGTCGGCTCCTCGATGAAGGCGATCCAGGGCGCGGCGTTGTTGGCGCGTGTCGACGCGGTGCGGTTGAGCCTCTGCGGGGAGGTGGAGTAATACACCCGCAGCATGAAGCGGGTCCCCTCGGTGGCTTTCAGCACCCCGTCCGCCACGGACAGCTCCGCTCCGGTCTCCTCCGGACGGAATCCGAGCAAGCCGCGCGCCGGGGCGGGGAGCAGCGAGCAGGCGGACAGGGAGAGCAGCAGCAGGCGGGAGGGAGACAGCGGAGCCCCGCGGGAGAGCACGGCTCCGGGTCGGGACCGCGCGGCTGCATCCTCCGCAGCCATGATGCGGTGTGAGATGCTCGTTCAGTCCAGAGCTCCGGGGTCACGTGGTGCTGCGTGGTTCCGGTCCATGTGGGAGAAGGAGGGCGCATCACATCTCCGTTAACGGCGCTGATTATGATGTTCCGCTGCACCGAGGAGAGATGCGCGCTCCGCTCCGCTGTGCCGTGACGTAACTTTCCAATAATAGCCTCGAGCTGACTTCAATGAAAAATTACTTCAGTAACGCAGGACTTTCAGTTACATTTTGTTTATGGAATTTCGATGATTATTCGAGCTGAAAATATTTTTTGATCAATCAATTATTCAAAACCAGACTTTATTTGTATAGCATTTTCCAAACAAACAAAGTGCTTCATACAATAAAACCAAAATCCCCACCCACCCACATACAAGCACACAGTATGTGAATAAAAACACAAATAATTTTGAATTACATACTGTACATTTGTATATATTCTCTATCTCTTCCTTTTGTAAATACAATTACATGTCTATGTCTGTCTTTTTTTTCTATTTTTCTTATCCCTAACTTATTTCCCTCCCCTGTACTGTGAGCATTGCCAACCCGGAAAAAATTCCTTGTTCCTTATTTGTTGAACTTGGCCAATAAACGTGATTCTGATTCTGATAAAATAAAATAAAATGAAATGATAATAGCAATACAAAAAATAAATAAATAAATACGTAAATTACCTAAACTGTAAAAAAAAAAAAGGGAGATGGGAGGATATACCTATATAGAATACATAAAGGTAAGGTAAAAAAAAAAAGCTTTTGCAGCATTCATGAATCTGATTTTTAGAGGCACAAAGGGATGAAAATACACATTTTGAGAACAGTTTCTGTTTTCTAAAGCTGCCTTAATTAAATCTCTGTTCATTCAGAGCTGCAAATATTTGCATTTTAAATGATTTATTAATTAATGAAATAAACAAACAAACAAATAAAATTACAAGAGTAATAAAAAAAGAAAAATACTCAAACTGTAAATAAGAGATAAATGAAATGACAAAAGCACAAAGTAAAATAAATATAAATAAAATATCTGAAATAATAAAATGATACTGGCAGTAGTATTAGAGTAGGGAGTATTATTTTACACACAAAGATTTTGTGGTAAACTATCATTTTTGTAGTGGCTGTAAAATATTTGGCTCTTTGCATAGGATCTCCCTTAAACAGTGGTTCTGGCTTGTGACTTTAAAAAATAAAATAAATAAATAAAGTAATGTGTAATTTAGCTCCCTCTATGGCCTTAATTTGGAGTTGTAAACCATTGAGAGATTTTCTTGTCTGCGATTGTTTCACTGGGAGCTCGAGAGGTATTCAATAGTCCAGTATCTTAAAAAAAAAAACAACAAAAAATGTGTGAGAGCTTCTCTTTTGGAAACCACTACATAAAATTCAGATAGTTAAGTTTTTTCCCCCTGTTTTTTAAAGAAAGCCCAAAAAAGCACTGAGACTTGGGAAATCA
>NW_024622582.1:0-1203 GCF_008729295.1 Plectropomus leopardus
TGTGTGTGTGTGTGTGTGTGTGTGTGTGTGTGTGTGTGTGTGTGTGTTTCAGGGTCTGATCTTTGTGGTCGACAGTAACGACAGAGAGAGAGTAACAGAGTCAGCGGAGGAGCTCACTAAGATGGTAAGATCTCCTCCTCTTCTCCTCTCCTGCTCCTCCCCTCTAGTCCTCCTCCAGGAGGTGCTGCAGGCTCAATGCCTTATGATCTCAGTTTATTTAAATCCTTTTTGAAAACAAACACAGCTGCTGGTTTCCCTCAGAGATCTGCACAAAACTTTGTAAATTTTGAAGAAACTCAGCGGAGCTGACGGTGTTTCCACTGAGCGATGTTGTGCGACTTCTCCTCTGGTGATAACATCCCAGTAACCATGGTGATGGATGTTCAAAACATCAGCAGCTTTATTTCTATTGCAGCTGATCAATGAAGTCAATCTAATATCTCTGTAATTTCTTTGTCTGGTATCAGAGTGACGATCTCCGTCTCTTCCTCCGTCCACACATACACATTCATGTTTTGGAGAATTTCATGTGACTTTGTTTTTCTTCTTCTTTGGGTATAATGGCGGTGGGCATCCCTAAAGTCGCATTACCACCACCTGGTGTTACATATCATATGAGCTATATAAGCCAAAAAAGTGTTTCCATTGCAGTTTGGTGAAATATGGCTTTTTAAAATCACGTGAGATATCACCTCATGCCAGCATAAAAACTTTTTTACGATAAACGATAAAGATTTTTTTTCAAACCTGACGTGTTTCCATTAGACGTATTTTGTGGTCACAATTTTAATTTGTATAATTTAAGGTTTAATGGAGACCCGCCTACTGTGACAAAACCTGAAGTCACTCACTCAGGGTCAGTCCAATCTGCTGCTGTGGGTGATGTCATCAGTCACATGACTCTTTCTCTGTAGATCCAGGAGGACGAGCTGAGGGAGGCGGTTCTTCTGGTGTTTGCTAACAAACAGGATCTTCCAAATGCCATGGGCGTCAGTGAGCTCACCGACAAACTGGGTCTGCACAGCATGCGCAACAGAACTGTAAGGATCAATACACCTATCAATACATAAACCTGTAATCAGAACTTATCAATACATACATCTGTCATCAATACTTATCACTACAAACATCTGTCATCAATACACCTATCACCACCAACATCTGTCATCAATACACCTATCACCACCAACATCTGTCATCAAT
>NW_024622583.1:0-1152 GCF_008729295.1 Plectropomus leopardus
CTGCTCAGGGACGGGCCAAAGAGCTAAAGCTGTCGACCCTCCGAATTTCCACGGATCCTGTGAGGTCACATGATGTTGTGAGGTCACATGACGCTGTTTCTATGTGCTTGTCAGTAGGAACTGGCTCCCTCATGATGCAGCAGGAGCTACAAGAGCAGTTATTGCATCACATAACTCTGAGAAAGTTTTTAACCCACAATTCCTCTGTGAAATCGTGGACTACATCTCCCAGAAATCCCTCCTACGTGTCTGCTCCCTCCTATAAGGGGCTCGCCTTTACATCATGGCTCCATGACACGCACGCACACATTTGACCCAAAACAGGTGTAATCTATTATCAGTTTCTGGATATCCAATTTATCTTTTTAATAAAAACTGAGAAGAATAACAGAGAGCCAGTTTCACTGGATCAGGACTGGTACTGATTTCATTGCTGGTTTATTGATCAGGTATCAGATGATCAGCTGCTGAGTCCACAGCTTCTTTGGAGCATGTTTCTGTGTTTATCTCTGTGTGCTGATGTCAGATCAGTTTTTTGTACCAGCCCAGATACTCCGAGTTCAGATAACAGACTGAGGATCAGCAACTCACTCCTCCTCTCCTCAAAGGAAAATAACTGGAAATCTAAAAGTTCAATTTACAGATTTTATTTATGTCAACTTTTACTTCATTTAGATATTTAAAACTGAAGATTGATGCTTTCAAACTTTGAGTTTCATAACTTTTTCATGATTTACAATCATAATATTATTATTATATANTAAAAACTGCTCAGGGACGGGCCAAAGAGCTAAAGCTGTCGACCCTCCGAATTTCCACGGATCCTGTGAGGTCACATGATGTTGTGAGGTCACATGACGCTGTTTCTATGTGCTTGTCAGTAGGAACTGGCTCCCTCATGATGCAGCAGGAGCTACAAGAGCAGTTATTGCATCACATAACTCTGAGAAAGTTTTTAACCCACAATTCCTCTGTGAAATCGTGGACTACATCTCCCAGAAATCCCTCCTACGTGTCTGCTCCCTCCTATAAGGGGCTCGCCTTTACATCATGGCTCCATGACACGCACGCACACATTTGACCCAAAACAGGTGTAATCTATTATCAGTTTCTGGATATCCAATTTATCTTTTTAATAAAAACTGAGAAGAA
>NW_024622584.1:0-1164 GCF_008729295.1 Plectropomus leopardus
TGTGTGTGTGTGTGTGTGTGTGTGTGTGTGTGTGTGTGTGTGTGTGTTCCTGCAGGCGAGGATAGCGTTCCTGCAGGGCGAGAGGAAAGGTCAGGAGAACCTGAAGAACGACCTGGTTAGAAGAATAAAAATGTTAGAATACGCTTTAAAACAGGAAAGGTAAGCAGAAGCGCCCTCATGTCTCTGAGCTCTTTAACCCTTTCACGTCTCCTCAGAATCACGGTCCTTCGTGTCGTCCTGCGACTGAGCCGCAGACACTCTGAAGCCGTTTGATGGCCACATTAATGTTTTCTGTTGTTTCAGAGCAAAATACCACAAATTAAAATACGGAACAGAGTTAAACCAAGGAGAGATGAAGATGCCAAGCTTCGAATCAGGTGAGGAGGAAGACACACTGTTCTTTCTCTTCTCCTCCTCCTCTTCATCTCCTCCTTCTCCTCTTCATCTTCTCCTCCTTCTCTCTCCTCTCTATATATAATTATTATAATAAGATTTGGTCATTTTCTTTCTTTTCTTATTTTCAGGTCATTTTTTACGTCATGTTAAGTTGCTTATTGCCTTTTTTCAAGCCAATCAAGCCAGTTCTCCCAGGTTTCAAAGAGTTAATGACTGTTTTGTGTGTGTTTTGTGTGTGTTTTGTGTGTGTTTTGTGTGTGTTTTGTGTGTGTTTGTGTTTTAGACACCAAAGACTCAGAAGTCTCTGCTGTTCCCGCCAACAGTCAGCTCACCTGGAAACAAGGAAGACAACTACTCAGACAGTAAGAGCACTGACAACATAACGCCGATTTACCACCGACAAAATTACGTGCTCGGGTTGAGCGTGCAGTCGCTCCGCGGTCATGTGACTCTGTCAAATAATACTGATAATACAACAGCTTATATCTCAGTTACTGCAGCTTGATGGCAGACTGAAGTCGGACCGTGTTCATTTGCATCATCCCTGTCAAATAGTTAACTTTAGTTTATGCACAGAGTCGATAAAAATAAAGATACAAACCTGATTTTGAGTGAAATTAGACGTGTGTGAAATTAGACCCCCTGGTAAGCTGTTCAGAGCGTGTAAATATGGGCCAGACATTAAAGTTTACAATTCTATATTTCAGCCTGCAGCTTAACTCTGATCTAAAACTTCAAAAATGACTCAAAGATCCTAAAAGTGTAGTC
>NW_024622585.1:0-1005 GCF_008729295.1 Plectropomus leopardus
GGTGGAGACGAGCAGCAGCGGAGACAAAAACAGCAGCGGCCCCGATCAGCTGGTTACATTAACACCTAGCCAAGAAAAATACTATTAGCATGGCTAAATGACTGAACATGATGCGGTGCGCGCTACGAGACACGCATACCTTTTCGGTCACAGCCGGCACACACACAGACACACACGAGAGGAGGGAGGGAGAGAGATGAGTCCGGGCTGCGACCAGCGTTTACCTGTGACCATGCTAGCATTAGCCAATTTAGTAGCATCAACCATACAGCAGAGACAGAGAGGACACTTACCACCGCCAACAAATGCAGCCGCACCTACACGGGGCAGGGAGCAGCGCACAGGCAACCGCCCTACAACACAACACCGATGCGGTAAGCACACAGACAGACACAAACAACCTGCCAGTTGAAGCAGCGTGCAGCCACACCTGTCGGCCGAGCGACCTCCGGCACGGAAGTGACGCGCTGGTGGTGACGGAGAGAGGCGCAAAAGGTAAAACTGGTGGGAGGAAGGCCGCTTTTATACCAGCCCACCTCATCACGGCCACCAGCTGCGCTCATTACCAGCAGCAGCAAATGACGGCGGATAAACACCTCTATGCTGCTACAATAGCATAAATCATTCACAAAAGTCATAAATTTTACCTTCTCCTGTGTCTTTCCTGGTGTCTCACTTGTGAAGTGTACGGTTGTTGTTGTTTTTTTTTTTTTGTTGCCATCTGCTGGAAGACTTTATGAAACACATCCTCTCAAATCTAAAACACAAAAAATAAAAAGATACTGCTTTAGCCATGATTTTAGAAATATTGAGGTCAAATATAAATTCTGAGAAAATCCCTAACCCCTAATCCTAACCCATAACCCACAGAAATAAATACATAATTAAAATTGCAAAAAACATATATAAGATTTCCACAGGGCTAAATGCTTTGTTAAAGGGTTATAAACAAGTTTAAAAATTGTTCATCATTTAAAATTCCCCAAAACAGAAATAAATAATTAA
>NW_024622586.1:0-3289 GCF_008729295.1 Plectropomus leopardus
GTAAAATTCAAGTCACTTAACAAAATAGTTACTCTTTGTTACGGTAACAAACCTCAAGTCTAGCAGTCAAAACATCTTACAGTAAAATTAGTGCAATTTGAATAACACTATAACCTTTCTCTAACAGAAATAATGAGAACTAGTATATTCTTTCTGCATCAAAATAGTCCAGCCTTGACTGGGCCTTGAGGCATACTGCTGCCTGCTGATACGAGTGCTGTATTTTCATATTTCTAAGCACATATTCCACTCATTTATGAAGTTATTCAAGTTCCTGCACATCTGACAACCCCGTCCTGTAAATGTTTCAAAATAAAATGCATTGTATCAGCAACTGATGGCATTCTGTCCAGACACACAGTCAGCTTTAAGTGTGCAGGAAACTTTGTTCTTCTGTAGGTTGATGAAGGGGAACTTTTTACATCTAAGGTCTCATTTTCTGTCTCCTTCTGCTTTGCAGAGTTCATTGATGCCCGAGACAGTCCAGTGGTTAAGAACACCGACCGCCAACATAGAGAGGTAGCTTCAATGCAGGCTCAAACCCTGCCTGAGGTGTGTCACACGGGACTGCTTGTGATGAGTGAATGTGCAAGTCAAATTTCAAGCATTGCGTCCGTTTCATGTTGATTTTACGAATTTCAACTTGTGATTTTACGAATTTCAACTTGCGAATTCAACTTGCGAATTTCCCAATTTCAACTTGCGCATTTTCCAATTTCAACGTGTGAATTTACGAATTTCAATTTGTGATTTTACGAATTTCAACTTGCGAATTCAACTTGCGAATTTCCCAATTTCAACTTGCGCATTTTCCAATTTCAACGTGTGAATTTATGGAATTTCAACTTGCAAGTTTCCCAATTTCAACTTGAGGACTTCCCAAGCTCAACTTGCAAATTTCCCAATTTCACTTTGTGATTTTCCCAATTTCCACTGTGGACCACAGAGGAAGGAATTGAGAGAACGTGAGTATATGTGAGTCCAGGGGGTTGAGCTAGCTTAATTAGCTAGCTTGATGGGTAAATGTTTTTAAAACAATGATTTAAAACTTGTAAAATGGTCCAAATAACATTCAAAGCAATATCTGTGTCTTAAAGAGCCCAAAGTTTCAGTTCAATGAATATTTGAGTAATTTAAGGGCTTGCTGTATATAATAGGGTTCTGATTGGCACATATCTACATTTTTGTCCCCATAGAGCCTCCTTGGATTAGTAGATTGTGCTGCTGGCCTTACCATGGACAAGTAAAACTAGATCTCAGTGTCCTGTTGTTTCAGATCCCTGGTTGTCAGGACTCCTGATTTATACCCAGCAGAGTGCAAACCAAGAGTCCTGATCACCAGACCTTCTGAGACAACAGGGCATGTGGGTCACTGCAATGTTAGTAGTTAAAGTAGGTATTTGTGCCCACAGCATGCTTGTGCTTCATGATGCTTCCACCCCTTCATAGGTCAGTGCCCCACTTTGGCCGACCCAGTAAGAAAAATAAAATAAAAAATCTGGGTGTGCCATTGGGAAGAAGGAGGAGAAAATAAAGGAACAAAATCAAAGAAGAAACAACAAGGAGGAGGAGGAGGAGGGCGGTGAGAAGATCAATACAGAGGAAGGAATGACAGTAAACAGGATGGAGGAAAACGAGGGGAAGGAGAAGACTGCGTTGGAAGGAGGAGATGACGAAAACCACCATGTAGGAAGGAAGGACGATGAAGAGAGGCAACAGGAAAAAGGATGAGACAACCACCACAGGAGAAATAAATGACAAGAGGGAGATGGAGGAGAAGAACAAAACCACATCAGAGGAGGTATTGATACTAAAGAGGAGGGAGAAATAGGGAGGAGGACAAGAGGAAGAGCATCACAGAGGAAGAATCGACAACAAAGAAGGAGGAAGGAGGAGATTAAGGCCACCACTTAGGATGGTGGCCTGAAACAATGAAGAGGGAAGAGGAGGAAAAGAAGACCATCACAGACGAAGAGGAGGGAGGAGGAGCAGAAGACTACCACAAAGGAAGGAGTGACATCAAAATATGAGGAGAAGATGAAAACCACCATGTTGAAAAAAAACAACAACAAAGAGGAGAAGGGAGGAGAAGAAGGAGATAAAGACCAAAAAAGAAATAAATAACAACCACTAGGAAAATGGAGGAGTATAGGACCACATCAGAGGACATATTGACACCAAAGAGGGAGGAGGACAAGAGGAAAACCACATACGAGGAAGAACTAACAACAGAGAGGAGGAAGGAGTAGATGTGGGTCACCACACAAGATGGAACAAAGAGGAGGAAAACAAGATCACCACAGAGAAGGAACAACTACGAGGAGGGAGGAAGAGGAGGAGGAGAATAAGAAAGAAATCATTGGAAGAAGGAGGAGAAGAATAAGAGGAGGAGAATTAGAAGACAACACAGGAAAGGAGGACAAAAGATGAGAAAGGAGGAGGAGAATAAGATGACAACAGGAGGAGGAAGGAGGGAGGGAACAGGAAGTACAACGGAGGAGGAAGGAGGAGGGGAGCAGGAAGGACAACGGCGGAGAACAGGAAGGACAACGAAGGAGGAAGGAGGAAGGAGGAAGGAGGAGGGGAACAGGAATAACAATGGAGGGGAACAGGAAGGACAACAGAGGGGGAAGGAGGAGGGGAACAGGAAGGACAACAAAGGAGGAGGGGAACAGGAAGGACAACGGAGGAAAACAGGAAGGACAACAGAGGAGGAAGGAGGAGGGGAGCAGGAAGGACAACAGAGGAGGAAGGAGGAGGGGAACAGGAAGGACAACAGAGGAGGAAGGAGGAGATGATGACAACAGAGGTGGAAGAAGAAGGAAAATAAGGACAACACGGAGGAGGAATGAGGAGGAGAATAAGAAGACAACAGGGGAAAGGAGTACAAAAGAGTAGGAAGGAGGAGGAGAATGAGAAGGACAACAGAGGAAAGGAGGACAGAAGAGGAGGAAGAAGGAGGAGAATCAGAAGACAACAGAGGAAATGACGACAACACAGAGGATGATGGAGGAGGAGAATAAGAAGGACAACACAGAGGAGGGAGGAGGAGGAGAATAAGGACAACAGAGGAGGAAGGAGAAGGAGAATAAGAAGGACAACAGAGGACGAAGGAGATGGAGAATAAGAAGGACAACACAAGGGAACGGAGGAGAGGAATAAGGAGGACATCAGAGGAGCAAGGAGGAAGGGAATAAGAAGGACATCAGAGGAGCAAGGAGGAGGGGAATAAGGAGGACATTAGAGGAGCAAGGAGGAGGAGAATAAGAAGGACGACAGAGGAGGAAGG
>NW_024622587.1:0-3015 GCF_008729295.1 Plectropomus leopardus
TGTGCGTGTGTATGTGTGTGTGTGTGTGTGCGCGCATGTGTGTGTGTGTGTGTGTGTGTGTGTGTTAGATGTGTGCAGCTGCCTTACTGAGGAACCTGCATAAACAAGTTGTTGTATATTTGTTGTCTTGTATGTGTGCGTGTGTATGTGTGCGACAAGTGTATCCTTGTAAAATATGTAGTCGGACTGAGCATCATTGAAACACGATGGATATAAGCATAAGTGGTGACACAACAACTACAACAGGAAACAAAACAAACAGAACAGGTAACACAAATACACAGATTAACAGTCTGGAAGGAAAACAGTACATTATGAGACGTGCACTGTGATTCTAGTTAATAAAGGCCCAAAGGGAAACTAGTGGTGGAATTGTTCTGTGCTCTGTGTTCTGTATTACCTTACTCGGAGACTACCTTTAAGTGCGGTAGAGGACGTGCATTCAGTAGAGCCAAGGAGTGACTTCTTGATCACGGAACAGCTGTCCATTAACGTAGAGTTTGTCCACAGTGATGATAGCCCGGGATCCTCCATCGATAAATTTCTTTCTGATTGGGAACAGGCATCTGCGGCGCTCCAGGATTTCCTTGGGGAATTGATCGTTCACGCTGAAGTCCGTTCCTCTCAGCTCCCTGCCTCGGCTCTTCACCAGCTCCTTTTGCTTGAAGTGTTCAAACTTCGCAACAATGGGTCTAGGGCGCCGGCCGTCTGGTCTCTTCCCTCCAAGGCGGTGGATCCGATGGAAGGTAATGTTCTTCACAGTGTCCGTTGGGAGTTGGAAGACTGCTGGTATCTTGAACAAGCGCTGTTTACTTAAAACAAAAGAATGTACAGCGAAACATGACTTCAGCAGCAGCATAACTAATCGTACTTTCAGTATCCGCCATCTTGAATTTTTCTGACTTACTCCCTACCCTATCTACAGGGTCTGCAGAAGTCTCTGCTTTACAAGAGTGCCACCTAGTGGTATACAGAAGAAACATAATTGACAGAACACAACAGTGTCCGTAATGGCTCCTTCTGTCATGGTGTCTGCCTGCCTGCCTGCCTCCTCCTCCCCTGCTGCCAGTACTTTTCCACTCATCCTCCCTCTGCTCCACTCCACCTGCAAACCACGCCCACCTCCACAGCCTGCTCACCTCACAGCTGCAACTCATCACCAATCAACCCAGCATATAAGCCACTTCAGATCACTCACTCACTGCCAGATTGTTCTACAGCACTATGCGAGACTTTCCAGCGTTCTTCTGCCAGATCTTCCGACGCCGACTCTGCCTGTCCCTGACCAACTCTCCTCGCCTGACTCCTCGTGTACCTACCTGCCTTCTGTCCCTGACCACGTGCTCTGTTTCGGCGTTTCGGAATCCTGACTGCTCTCCTGGTAACGTCTCCTCTGCCTGGCTTCGACAATCCTTCTGCTCTCTCCTGATCGGTACTGCTGCCACCGCGGACTGCTTTCCTGGTTACGGAACTCCTGCCTGCCCTCGACTATCCCTGTGCTCAACTGACGACATTCCCTCTCCACGTGTTGTCGGCTCGACGGGCTACAAGGCTTCCTGCTCACCAGCTGCAGCAGCTACAAGGTTCGTGTCTTCTCCTCGTGGGATCCCCAGAGACTGTGTTTGGGCTCTCAGCCCGAAGAACGAACTGTCCACACCACAGACTTTGAGCAGATTAAACTTTGATTGTGTTGGTTTTAATAAAGTTTATTACCAACCGTCATCGAGCATCCGAGTACTGCATTTGGGTCCACAACACACCCGTTTCACCTTCTGCGGGTATGGGTGGGTTTTGCTTGGTGTCACCTGAACTCTTGGATTCTTTTTTAGTCTGTTAATGAGGTTTTGATTGGTTCTTATACAAATCAAAATGTAAAAATATTTAAATATGAATAAGTGATGATTCAGCAGGAGCTCTAAAAAGTACATCCTTCTGGCTCTCTAGCACCCCAATTTTATTTGTTTTTTTGAGTTACCATGTAGTTAAAAATCTATGTTAATTGTAGGTCTGAGCAAAAAAAAACTATGGATGACTTTATTTATTGTGGAATTTATTTGTAAGAAATATTTTACTTTATATAATATGCTATTTCTCCCAATAATCTTTTATAACTGAAGAGTCTGTCTGTTAGCAGAAATACAAACTCTGTAAAAAGTCTCTGCAGCTGTTAGAGCTAAATGACAACTAATCCAGCTGGGATCAGCTGGCGCTGTCATCAGAAAAGGAGGCTTCTGAGGAAAGGATGTCTGATTTCTCTAATAACACATATCATCATTTCCTTTCTCCTCACATGGTTTCCTTTCATCCCTCCATGCACCAAATATGGGAGAGACTAAGAGGAAAGACGGTGATGCCATGGAGGAAAATATGGATGCAATTTAAGAGACCTGGGATGCACCCCTTGTGTCTGTGACTGTGCTGTCCTAAACATTTCTTTCTCCACTCACCATATCAAACAGTGCACTGTTACTAGGCTACATTAATCCTGCCCATAAGCTAAACAAAGGACTGGGAATGCTTGTGTGTTGTTTTTTCTGTGTTCTGCATCATGGCATAGCCTATCTTTGTGATTAACTCATGTAAGTCAGGTGAGCAGTGTTGTGTGAATTTCCACCAACCTCAGTAGAAATGTAGCAGAATAAGGAGTGAATATGGCTGTATAAATAACTAAAAGTAAAATGACCCAGTCCCACACAGCTTTGAATGGGCTGTAGTGAAGAATGGTCCACTTCTGGATCCTGGGAGTTTGAAGTTTATACTCAGGTAACACATCAGCACCCAGTGAAAGCACCTTCGAGAGAGAGAGAGAGAGAGACAAAGAGATATCTTAGTGTGTTTGTCCGATCTTTAATTATCATTTACAGCTGCATAAAGCTATCTAAGAAATTTTGAGTGTCAAACATCTGTCCAACTTAGGCATGTTGACAGAGATGGCAGTGTGAGTACCATAAAACCTCAATCCTCTATTTTATTTGTTTAAATCACCTAACTCACGTGGCTTATATTTGTGATATA
>NW_024622588.1:0-1887 GCF_008729295.1 Plectropomus leopardus
GCATGTTGAAAAAATGACCAAAACAGCAAGGCTATAGTATGGCGAAAATGTCCAAAATGACATTTCTTAAAAATAGCTAAAAACTTATGAAAACTACATTAAATAGTGTGCGGAAACACGCCATAGCAGAGAATCATGAAAAAACAGTTAAAAGCACCTTATTTTCGCATGTTGAAAAAATGACCAAAACAGCAAGGCTATAGTATGGCGAAAATGTCCAAAAATGTCAATTCCAAAACCTCCTCAAAACTAATATAAACTACATTAAATAGTATGCTGAGACACGCCAATGCATAGAATTATGAAAAAAAACTGTTAAAAACACCTTATTTTCGCATGTTGAAAAATGACCAAAACAGCAAGGCTATAGTATGGCGAAAATGTCCAAAAATGTCAATTCCCAAAAACAGCTAAACACTGATATAAACTACAATAAATAGCGTAATGAGACACACCATAGCAGAGAATCATGCAAAAAAAAGCCAAAAACACCCTAATTTGGCATGTCGAAAAAATGACGAAAAAAGCAAGGCTATAGTATGGCGAAAATGTCCAAAAATATCAATTCCCAAAACAAGCTAAAAACTGATATAAACTACATTACATAGTGTGCTGAGACACGCCATAGCATAGAATTATGAAAAAACAGTTAAAAACATCTTATTTTCGCATGGTGAAAAAAATGACCAAAAGGGCAAGGCTATAGTATGGCGAAAAAGTCCAAAAATGACATTTCCCAAAAATAGCTAAAAACTGATGAAAACTACATTAAATAGTGTGCTGAGACACACCATAGCAGAGAATCATGCAAAAACAGCCAAAAACAGTCTATTTTCTCATGTCAAAACAATCACGAAAAAAGCAAGGCTATAGTATGGCAAAAATGTCCAAAAATTATATTTCCTAAAAATAGCTAAAAACTGATGAAAACGACATTAAATAGTGTGCTGAGACATGCCATAGCAGAGAATGATGCAAAAAATAGCCAAAAACACCTTAATTTGGCATGTCGAAAAAATGACGAAAAAAGCAATGCTATAGTATGGCGAAAAAGTCCAAATTGACATTTCTTAAAAATAGCTAAAAACTGATGAAAACTACATTAAATAGTGTGCTGAAACACGCCATAGCAGAGAATGATGCAAAAAATAACCAAAAACACCTTAATTTCGCATGTCGAAAAAATGACGAAAAAAGCAAGGCTATAGTATGGCAAAAAAGTCCAAAAATGTCAATTCCCAAAACAAGCTAAAATCTGATATAAACTACATTAAATACTGTGCTGAGACACGCCATAGCATAGAATTATGAAAAAACAGTTAAAAACACCTTATTTTCGCATGTTGAAAAAATGACCAAAACAGCAAGGCTATAGTATGGCGAAAATGTCCAAAAATGACATTTCCTAAAAATAGCTAATAACTGATGAAAACTACATTAAATAGTGTAATGAGACAAGCCATAGCAGAGAATGATGCAAAAAAATAGCCAAAAAGACCCTAATTTGGCATGTTGAAAAAATGACCAAAACAGCAAGGCTATAGTATGGCGAAAATGTCCAAAAATGTCAATTCCAAAAACCTCCTCAAAACTAATATAAACTACATTAAATAGTGTGCTGAGACACGCCATAGCATAGAATTATGAAAAAACAGTTAAAAACACCTTATTTTCGCATGTTGAAAAAATGACCAAAAGGGCAAGGCTATAGTATGGCGAAAATGTCCAAAATGACATTTCCCAAAAATAGCTAAAAACTGATATAAACTACATTAAATAGTGTACTGAGACACGCCATAGCATAGAATTATGAAAAAACAGTTAAAAACACCTTATTTTCGCATGTTGAAAAAATGACCAAAACAGCAAGGCTATAGTATGGCGAAA
>NW_024622589.1:0-3423 GCF_008729295.1 Plectropomus leopardus
TGTCAGTGTGTGAGTGTAGCTGCTGACAGTCTGGGATATGTCAGTGATCAGCAGCTACATTGACTGTGACAGGTCACCTAGTGGAAATAGCATGTATTTCCTCCATATGCCAAATATGGTCAAAATGACCTCATCAGGTGGAAAATAGTCAAAATGACAAATTCAGAGTCAAAAGCCCAGAATGACACCCAGAAATAATACAAGTCCTGTTTTTCTGACATATGCATGAACACACATGCATGAAAAGCAGTGAGATGTGCCAACAGTAAATTATTAGAAGAATATGGATCCGTAAAAAATAAAGTTTTTTTTTCATGAGTAAAAAAATCCAAATGTAGCTTTTCTTTAACATGATGTCATTTTTATTCTTCTTCTGTAACTTTGACTCTTTTATTGTCGTGTTTGCATCACTGGTGTCTCCTGCTGTCTCACTGTTTCCTTCATATTTATTGCTTTTGTCTCACACATTCACGTTTTTAGCGCTAAATCTTCAGTTTATCTGTCCTTTATTTATTTGTTTTCCTGCTGTAATGTTCAGAGTCACACAGGAAATAACATTTAAATGGATTTATTATTCTTTAAAATTAAAAAAAAATCTATGATTTGGCTCATTTCAAGGCTGCAATCAACACTTAATTCTTTTTCCATTAATCTAATATTTTTTTCAAATTTAAGTTTGTCTGACCCTGAACCTGTATAGGACATATTTATTTATTTGAAATAAAACAGAGATGAGCTGAAACAAAGGAATACTTTGTTTTGCATATAAATGATGAAATTAAAAAAAAAAATCTGTATAAAATAAATTAATTTTAAAAAAGTAATCAATCAGATAAACATTTTTCTTCTTTTTTTGGGTACCATTTGTAATTTGATATATTCCTTTTTATTTTTAAAGTATGTTTTTATGTCAAAATGTCATAAAAAAATAACTATGCAAACCAGACCTTTAACTTCAGCAAACCTGAAATCATTAATAGATCATTAAATTTGATGAACAATGATAATATAATCATAATTGGCAAATTGTTCAAAAACAGGTGATTATTTGGTGCTTATCTGTTTTTTTTATTATTGTAGATTTATGTTTTGCTTTTGGGACATTTAATTGACTAAACAATTGATTGATTAACAAATAACCAAATACAATAATTGAATACAATTATAACTAATCAAACAAAATAATACAGTTGCAGCCCAACTTTTTTTTAACAATATTTTTGAGTTTATCAATTTTGTTTTCTCTGATTTGTGTTTCCGTATTTCCTGTGAACGCAGCACTTGTACCTCTGAACTCTTCATGTTTAATTGTATTTTTTTATCTTTAATATCAGCCTTTATTTACCGCGGTCAGGTGAACAGCCCGTGGTGAATGTAGTGAGCTCAGGTTTGAGGTTTGTGACGTTTCTATATAAAATGTGTTTGAGACTTCAGATTGTTTGTGTTTGTAGAGCGAACAGCTTTTCTAACAAATTTTGTATTTACACAAATAATTAAAATAATTTACTCAATCATGTTTTATATTGTAAAGTCATAAGTCATAAAGTCCCGCAGCCAGTAATCGATCAGCGCTGTGAGAACCAAGGTCCTCCTCCCTGGCTGTTGCTACGGTAACCAGCTCATCTACGAGGTAAACGCAGATCACACTCTCAGAAAAATATTAATTTATTTGACAAAAAAACGAATGAAAAAATCTTTCTGAAACTCTGTGCAGGTTCAGACGAAGAGAACGATGGTGATGGTGATGATGATGATGATGACGGGGATGGTGGTGATGACGATGATGGTGATGATGATGATGGGGATGGTGATGATGACAGTGATGATGACGGGGATGGTGATGATGACGATGGTGGTGATGGTGATGATAATGACGACAACGATGAAGATAACAGTAATGGCGATGAAGATGATGGTGATGACGATGATGATGATGGAGGACGTGAAGTGAGGGTGAGTTCATGTTTGCTGTTGTCATTTTAACATCAAGAGACGAGTTTCTGTTAAGTTACTTTTCAAATTAAGATTTTATAAACTTTTCAGATGTTTCGATTCAACAACAAAAGATCCAAAAACCACCTTCAAACAGACAAATAAAATCTGTGAACCAGAACTGTTTTTTTCTTTCACAAGCTGCCAGAATTAGTGTGAATTAAATAAATTAATGACTTAACAAAAAAATAAACATTAAATGTACCAAAAGTATATGTTTACAATAATTTATAAGATGTGACAATCTATATTTCTATCTTTTTGCTTACTTTATTTTATTTTACATTTTTATCAATTATTTTTGCATTATTTGAATTTATTCCTTTTAAAATGTATTACTTTTAATGTATTTATTTAAAAAAAATAAGGCAGAAATAGCAGAAAAAAACATACATAAAGAGTAAATTAATTTAAAATATGATCTACAATATTAAAAAGATATGCAAAGAGAAATAATCTTTATTTAAAGTATATTTTATATTCTAATGAGTTTGGAAGATACCAACAGTTGAGCAAAGACACAAACGCAGATTAAGTCAGTCCTACAGCCGAGATAAAGAAAAAACTGTTTTTATTGGAAAACCAACGAGGAGGCCAGCTGTGTGTGTGTGTGTGTGTGTGTGTGTGAGTGTGTGTGTGTGTGTGTGTGTGTGTGTTCAGAAGCTGACAGAGAGCAGGATCACAGTGACGTTGTCGGCGCAGCCTCGCCTCACCGCCTCGCTGGCCAACTGCTGACAAGCAGCTTCAAACTTCACCTCCTCCTCCGTCAGCCCCGGCCGCGGCTCCACGCTCCCCTCCTGCAGGGGGAGGACAGCCCATAATAATAATAACAATAATAATAATAACAAACAACGTTTCTGCTGTAGTCGTGATCGTGCTCTCAGTTATACAACTACATTTAGTTAAAGAAGAGGGAAACCTGCAGGACGCCGAGGACGAATTTTACAGCTTCATCAGCAGAAAACACTTTGAACAAACCGTCACAGGCCAGGAGGATAAACCTGCAGAGAGACAGAGACAGACAGAGAGACACGGAGAGACAGACACAGAGACAGACACAGAGACAGACAGAGAGACAGACACAGAGACAGACAGAGAGACACGGAGATACAGACACAGAGACAGACACAGAGACAGACAGAGAGACAGACACAGAGACAGACAGAGAGACACGGAGAGACAGACACAGAGACAGACACAGAGACAGACACAGAGACAGACAGAGAGAGACGGACAGAGAGACAGACAGAGAGACAGACAGTCATACAGACAGAGACAGAGAGAGACAGAGAGAGGACAAACATCAGCAGCTGTAACTTCCTGCAGTTCACAATCACCCAAAACACTTTGATCAAACTGATTCAATGTTGCTGAAATAAATAAAAAATAAATGCAGTTTAATATAATGAATGTATCATAGAAATAAATGCA
>NW_024622590.1:0-3539 GCF_008729295.1 Plectropomus leopardus
TGTATACAAAGTGGAAATAAAGACCAAAAACGTCATAATTTAGCATGTTGAAAAAATGGCCAAAAATCGCATGTTATAGTATGGCAAAAAAGTCAAAATTTGACATGTCCCAAAAACGATTCACAACAACATGTTGTAGCTCTTAGAGACACATCATTGTATACAAAGTGGAAATAAAGACCAAAAAAGGCCAAAAACAGCATACTTTAGCATGTTGAAAAAAATGGCAAAAAGTCGCATACTATAGTATGCAAAAATGTAGCAAAAATGTCAAATTTTGACATCCCCCAAAAAAGGCTAAAAACGACTTATTAGGGTTTGTAGAGACGTATAATCTTCTACAAAGTGGAAACAAAGACCAAATAAGGCCAAAAACGTTTAAATTTAGCATATTGAAAAAATGGCAAAAAAACACATACTATAGTATGGCAAAAAAGTCAAAATTTGACATGTCCCAAAAATAGCTAAAATGACATATAATAGCTTGTAGAGACGTGTAATTGTCTACAAAGTGGAAATAAAGACCAAAAAAGGCCACAAACGTCAGAATTTAGCATGTTGAAAAAATGTCAAAAAATCGCATACTATAGTATGGCACAAAAAGTCAAATTTTGACATCCCCCAAAAATGGCTAAAAACTACATGTTGTAGCTTGTAGAGACATGTCATTGTATACAAAGTGGAAATAAAGACCAAAAAAGGCCAAAAATAGCATACTTTAGCATGTTGAAAAAAATGGCAAAAAGTCGCATACTATAGTATGGCAAAAATGTCAAATTTTGACATCCCCCAAAAAAGGCTAAAAACGACTTATTATGGTTTGTGGAGACGTATAATCTTCTACAAAGTGGAAACAAAGACCAAATGAGGCCAAAAACGTTTAAATTTAGCATATTGAAAAAATGGCCAAAAATCGCATACTATAGTATGGCAAAAAAGTCAAAATTTGACATGTCCCAAAAATAGCTAAAAATGACATATTATGGTTTGTAGAGACTTGTCATTATATACAAAGTGGAAACAAAGACCAAAAAAGGCCAAAGACGTCTAAATTTAGCATGTTGAAAAAATGGCCAAAAATCGCGTGTTATATTATGGCAAAAAACTCAAATTTTGACACGTCCCAAAAATAGCTAAAATTACATAATATGGCTTGTAGAGACTTGTCATTGTATACAAAGTGGAAACAAAGACCAAAAAAGGCCAAAAACATTATAATTTAGCATGTTGAATAAAAGGCAAAAAATCGCATACTACAGTATGGCAAAAAAGTCAAATTTTGACATGTCCCAAAAATAGCTAAAATGACATATAACAGCTTGTAGAGACTTTTCATTTCATACAAAGCTGAAACAAAGACCAAAAAAGGCCAAAAACGTCATAAGTTAGCATGTTGAAAAAATGGCCAAAAATCACATGCTATAGTATGGCAAAAAAGTCAAATTTTGAGGTCGCCCAAAAATGATTCAAAACAACATGTTGTAGCTCTTAGAGACACATCATTGTATACAAAGTGGAAATGAAGACCAAAAAAGGTCAAAAGCGTCATAATTTAGCATGTTGAAAAAATGGGCAAAAATCGCATACTACAGTACGGCAAAAAAGTCAAAATTTGACATGTCGCAAAAATGGCTAAAAACAACATGTTGTAGCTTTTAGAGACACATCATTGTATACATAGTGGAAATAAAGCTCAAAAATGTCAAAAACGTCATAATTTAGCATGTTGAAAAAATGGCCAAAAATCCCATGCTATAGTATTGAAAAAATGTCAAATTTTGACATCCCCCAAAAATGGCTAAAAACAACATGTTGTAGCTTGTAGAGACACGTCATTGTATACAAAGTGGAAATGAAGACCAAAAAAGGCCAAAAACAGCATACTTTAGCATGTTGAAAAAAATGGCAAAAAGTCGCTTACTATAGTATGGCAAAAATGTCAAATTTTGACATCCCCCAAAAATGATTCACAACAACATGTTGTAGCTCTTGGAGACACGTCATTGTATAAAAAGTGGAACAAAGACCAAAAAAAGGCCAAAAACATTATAATTTAGCATGTTGAATAAAAGGCAAAAAATCGCATACTATAGTTTGGCAAAAAAGTCAAATTTTGACATCCCCCAAAAATGGCTAAAAACGACTTATTATGGTTTGTAGAGACGTGTAATTGTCTACAAAGTGGAAACAAAGACCAAAAAAGGCCAAAAACGTCTAAATTTAGCATGTTGAAAAAATCGCATACTATAGTATGGCAAAAAAGTCAAATTTTGACATCCCCCAAAAATGGCTAAAAACAACATGTTGTAGCTTGTAGAGACACGTCATTGTATACAAAGTGGAAATTAAGACCAAAAAAGGCCAAAAACGTCATAATTTAGCATGTTGATAAAATGGCCAAAAATCGCATGCTATAGTATGGCAAAAATGTCAAATTTTGACATCCCCCAAAAATGGCTAAAAATGACTTATTATGTTTTGTAGAGACTTGTCATTTCATACAAAGTGGAAACAAAGACCAAGAAAGGCCAAAAACGTCATAATTTAGCATGTTGAAAAAATTGACAAAAATCGCATACTATAGTATGGCAAAAATGTCAAATTTTGACATGTCTCAAAAATGGCTAAAATGACAGATAATAGCTTGTAGATACTTGTCATTGTATACAAAGTGGAAACAAACGCCAAAAAAGGCCAAAATGGTCATCATTTAGCATGTTGGGGAAAAAAAGCCAAAAATCGCACACTATAGTATGGCAAAAATGTCAAATTTTGACATGTCCCAAAAATGGCTAAAAATGACATATAATAGCTCGTAGAGATGCACCATAGTATACAACGTGGAAACAAAGACCCTAAAAGGCCAAAAATGTCAAAATTTAGCATGTCGAAAAAATGACCGAAAATCGCATGCTATAATATGGCAAAAATGACAAAATTTGACATGTCCCAAAAAATGCTAAAAATGACAAATTATAGTTTGTAGCGAAGTGTAATTGTCTACAAAGTGGAAACCAAGACCTAAAAAGACCAAATGCATCACTCATGCACAGTCATTTGACATGTCCCAAAAATGGCAAAAATTTCAAATTTTGAAATATCCCAAACATGGATAAAAATGACACAAACATTGTACACAAATGGAAACAAAGACCAAAAAAAGACCAAAAAAGTCATAATTTAGCATGTTTAAAAAATGGCCAAAAAATGCATACTATAATATGGCAAAAAAAATAAAATTTTGAGATCTCCCAAAAAATGGCTTCAACCGACATGCAATAGCCTGTAGAGACACGCAATACTATACAAAGTGTAAAACAAGGGTCAAAGAAGCCAAAAAACGTCATAATTTAGCATGTTGACAAAATTGCAGCAAATTGCGTACGAATGTATGGCAAAAATGTCAAATTTTGACATGTCCCAAAAATGGCTAACGGCTAAAACAATGTGTTTTAGCTTGTAGAAACCCATCGTAGTATAAAAAGTGGAAATAAAGGCCAAAAAAGTCCCCAAACATCAAATATTAGCATGTTGAAAAA
>NW_024622591.1:0-1470 GCF_008729295.1 Plectropomus leopardus
CACACACACACACACACACACACACACACACACACACACACACACATGCACGCACAGAGGGAGCTACAACTGTGTTTTTCTCAGGTGCATGCAATTTGTAAACACTGTATAACTAATCTGCAACAATCAATCGCTACATTGTCAAACATGACTATCAAATATTACTGACTGGTTTTAACAGATGACCTGGCTTCCCTCCATTCATTTTAAAATTAATTTTGAAATTTTACTAATCACTTTTTAAGCTAATCTGGGTCTGGCCCCAAAAAAAACTCAACAGAAATGTTATGTATTGCAAAAGTAAACAGAAATGGCACTTCAAAATAAAATCTGTAGTTAGTTCAAAGTAAATTGTGGTGTCTTTTTTTTACAAACTTGACATGTTGACGAGTCACTTGTGGTCTATTCAGAATACCAGTCTGGGCATCTAAAGACAAAATCATTTGTACACCCCCCTCCAAAAAAAAACCCATTAATTAATCAACACAAATCCAAAGCCTTATGAAAAAACTTTTAAAAAAATAATAAATCATATTATCACAAATATCAGAACTGAATCGAGCTTCAGGCAGCTCACAAAATACATAAAACCTAAGTCAGACTAACTTGGTTTACTTAAAAACTTAAGCTGCTATCACTTACAAAGTATGAGTTCATTTCACTCATCTTTTTAAGTTACAACAACAATTTAAGTAAACTCAACAATAACGTTGGAAATAATGAAATTAAAACTAATAGTTATATTTATTTACTTCTATCAAGGCAGTTAGTTTCCTAGATTTATAAAGAAAGATCACTTTGTCAGTCTGCAGAGTACTCAGCGGTTTGAGAGCTACAAAGATCTGAAAAACAATGTTCTTTCCACTCTGGTGGCTCCATAACTGGAAAATGGGCCATTTTTTACTTTAACGCAGGCTGTTTTTTTGACATTTACCAAAGAAAAAGGCTTTTTCCTTTTTTTTTTTTTTTTGGTGCAACACTTTAGCACAGTTTGTTTTCGGCCTCCACCATGAGTCACACACTTGTAGGAACCCCAAAACCTTTAATTTGCCACACACACACACACACACACACACACACACTGGCAGTGATAATAATTGTCATGCAGAAGTTCACACAGACGGAGCTTGAGTACCTACAGGACATGCTGAAGAAGAGGAACCGGCTGTAGCAGACACAGAGGCACTGACAGACCCACTCCCCGCTCACCATCTCTCGCCTTCAGCTGCCCTTCCTCCCCCTCCATCACCTCCCTCCCTCTCTCTCTGTCCCTCTCCCCTCACCTGCCTCTCCTCCCTCTCCTCCCCGCCACAGTATCATCTGTCATCTTCTTGTAACCCACACCTCCAGGCAGCAGCAGCGCAGCGAGCATCTCTGGTTAATGTTTCAAAAGGTCGGGTTTGTCTGCAGGCTGTGCAGGTCAGCACACACACACACAGACACACACACAGACACACACAGACACACACA
>NW_024622592.1:0-2062 GCF_008729295.1 Plectropomus leopardus
GAAAAGTTTTGAAATGATCATGTCAACATTGTCACCCCTTTTTCAAAACCACAAATAAACTTTGGGTGTTATAATGATACAAAAATGGACCAAACACACATTGTTATCATGACAAAATATAATAACCTGATATGATCCAGTTTTTTCTGGCAAAAGTAGCAATGTTGGGGCGCCTGGTGGCTCAGTGGATAGAGCGGCCCCCCATGTGCAGAGGCTGTGACCTCGCCGCAGCAGCCGCAGGCTCAAGTCCAGCCTTGGCCCTTTGTAAAAAATGTAATAGGTGACAGATTACTACACTTTTAAAAATGTAAGGAGTAAGGTTACTGTTGGTCATGAACAAACTTGGTAATGAAGATGAAAAATGTGCAGGAATTATGCCAATAAACAGCATTTCTGCACAACAAAAAGATACAAAGCAACAGATTGAATGTTTTATTCCACATGTAAACTTTTTGAACCGAAAACAACATATTTGGATGTAAATTCCAGTTTCTATCAGAAACTGTCAATGATTACAATTGTATGTATTTTGTAATTTAATGACATGTAACTAAGTTACTCCCCAACACTGACAGCAAAATGTGGTGTTTGTTGAAAGATTTTCAGGATTATTTTCCAGAAAGAATCACCCCGAAAAAGTTGATTGAATATTTAAGTGTGAGTATGTAGTGTGTGCTTGGTGAGGTTACAGTCAGCTCTGTGTTCAGTGGTCTGTGTCAGAGTCTCTTCCTCTTCAGCAGCTGCAGTCGGTTCCTGCTGTAACAGCTCAGAGTCTCTGCAGTCTGACTGAGGGAGGTTTTTGTATGACCAAAAATCACTGTGTGCACGACCAAGCACTGTTGATTTCATCGTATCTCTTACAGTAATAAACTGCTGCATCTTCAGCCTGAAATCCACTGATGGTCAAAGCAGAGTTTGCTCCGTCTCCTCTGCCAGAGAATCGAGATGAAAACTCATTTGTGGGATTTTTAGCATTTTTCATGACTAGCTTGGGAGGTTGTCCAGATTTTTGCTGATACCAGTGTACTCTGTTAGTTCCATCTGACCATGATTTAACATCTGGGACTGTGTTACAGGTCAGGATGACTGTGGATCCAAGAGAAGATGTTTGGATCGGAGGTTGAGTCACAGTCAGTTGATTGCAAGATCCTGAAAAATAGTAAAAAAAAAACAGTCTGTAAATTAACTTATTTTTAAAATGTAGAGAAGTGTGTCATACCAATAACTACACTTTGTATGTGAATGCTGTAAGTGATCTAATTGTGCCCTCATTTTATGTTCAATCCCGACCTTTGATGCAGCAAGCCAGTGTCCAGATGAGGATGGTGATGAGAGTCATGGTGGTTGTGCTTTCTGCTGTGTTGACTGACAGATCTGAGTCCTGCAGTGTTGAACTCACCGGACTATAAACCTTTCAGCTCACTGGAGGATCAGCTGATCATGCAAAATTTCGCTATGAAAATTCACCAAAATGACAATTAAGAAAATGGACATTGGATAAAAAACTGTAACTAAGTTTCTCCCATTTTTTTCCACAGTTGATTGAAATATTACATAGCATTGACATGTATTGAGGCCTAATGTGTTTGACTCCATTTTCATGTATTTATTTTTAATTTTTTATGGATATTGAGTGATGATATAAAGATTTTCAGGTTAATTTTTGCTACATGTGTGTTCAATGTTGTGTGAACGAGGTTTTTGTACTTAAACATGCATCAGTCACTGTATTATAAATTTAATGGACAGACTCCTTATAAACAAAAAAAGTTGCTCTGATAAATAACTTTTATTACGTTTGCTTTTAACCTATGGACAGTTTCAAGATTTTAACCTGTTTAAGAGACATTCACTGAATTTATTCTCTGTGTTAACTGATTTAAAGATCATAGAAAAGGTATTTTTGTTGATGTTTTGTGTAGCTGTATTTAAGTATTTTTAAGTATTCATAAAGAGACTGAATTAACTGACAAGAATATGAGTTTAAAACTATATATAGAAGAGCATCTGTGAGTTTGTTTCAGTTTTATTTAGATTCATTGTGGTTCTGCTTGATGACTCT
>NW_024622593.1:0-2784 GCF_008729295.1 Plectropomus leopardus
TTACCAACTCAACTTGAGTTTTGGCGTACTGCATCTGGGTTCATACACACCCCGTTTCAGTACAATCTGGCCAAACATGGACCCAGCAGACTCCAACACTCTCCAGTCTCGTTTAGCCCGTGTTGAGGGAATGCTCCAGCAACACGAGGCTCAGCTTTCCTCCAACGCGGCTGAGGCTCGTCTTTCCGCCTCGGCGTTGGAGCAAGCTTTAACCCTGCTGGCGAACCAGGTTCAACAGATGGCTACCACGTTGACCCAGCACGCCACCCCTGGTTCGATTCCTGTTCAGACGGCTCCCAACCCGGTGCCACCTCCCAGTACCGCACCCGAACCCCGGGTTGGGACACCCGAACGCTACGCTGGAGATCCAGAGGGCTGCAATCCGTTTTTGACGAACTGCTCCATTCTGTTTGCTCTGCAGCCGCACACGTTCGCCACTGAGGGAGCCAAAGTGGCCTTCGCTGTTAATCATCTCACTGGCCGAGCACGACTATGGGGAACAGCAGAATGGGAGAGAGGTACACCAGCCTGTGTTTCGTTTCAAGCTTTCGCTGATGAACTACGGAGGGTGTTCGGTCCCGTGCCTTTGGGTCCGGACGCTACCGGGGGACTGTCGAATCAGCGACAGGGAGGTCGGACAGTCGCTGATTTCGCTATTGACTTTCGAACACAGGCTCTTCAGAGTGACTGGAATTCTGCAGCCCAGTGTGACGCTTTTCTTAATGGGCTAGCGCCATACATCAAAGACGAACTGGTTTCGTTCGACCTCCCCCATTCGCTTGACGGTCTCATTGAACTTACCACGAGACTGGACAGGCGGATTCAGGCGAGGAGGAGGGAGCAGCGCCTGGAGGGAGGTTCTCACCGGCTTCCTGTTCACCAGCGGGACTTTCCACCCACCACTGCGCTTCCAGCGGACCCGAACCAGGGTGGGACGGAGCCAATGCAGGTGGGCCGCACCAGGTTGACCACAGAGGAGCGTGAAAGACGGCGTCGGGGACGGCTCTGTCTCTACTGTGGGCAAGCTGGACACTTCGTCTCCTGTTGTCCAGAAAAAAGGACAGGCTCAGCAGTAGAGAGGGGCATCCTGCTGAGCCGTTCCCAGAACTCTGCCCCCAGTCTCCGTCCCTTGTTCCATGTGCAGCTCCTGTTGGGTGAGAGACCGCACACCCTCGCCACTTTCATAGACTCTGGGGCGGATGTTAATCTGATTGACGAGGAACTCGCTCGTCAGCTGGGCCTAAGACTAGTCCCACTACCACGACCCGTCCCAGCGAACGCTCTGGATGGTCACCTCCTGGGAACTGTAACTCATCAGACTGCTCCCGTCTCCATGCTCCTGTCCGGAGAACACTATGAGACCATCCAGTTCCACGTCCTGAGGTCTCCTGAGCTGCCATTGATCCTTGGATACCCTTGGCTCCGTCGTCACAATCCCCACATTGACTGGTCCACCGGCTCGATTGTGGCGTGGAGTTCTCCCTGTCAACAGACCTGTCTGCAGTGGCACAAGCCTCCTACGTCGGCCAACCACTCCGGCGTCACCCCAGATCTCTCAGGGGTGCCCACAGAGTATCACGACTACGGTGAGGTGTTCAACAAGGCCAGGGCTACCTCCCTGCCGCCCCACCGATCCTACGATTGTGCCATTGACCTTCTTCCTGGAGCGGCTCCTCCTAAGGGTCGGCTCTACTCTCTATCCGCACCAGAGAGAGAGGCCATGGACACCTACATCAGAGACTCCTTGGCTAGCGGTATCATCCGACCATCCTCGTCTCCTGCCGGGGCCGGGTTCTTCTTTGTGGGGAAGAAGGACGGTTCCCTGCGGCCCTGCATTGACTATAGGGGGTTGAACGAGATCATTGTGAAGAATCGTTACCCCCTCCCTCTCATAGCGTCAGCATTCGAGCTACTACAGGGGGCAACCATCTTCACCAAACTCGATCTGCGTAACGCCTACCACTTGGTCCGCATCCGTGAGGGGGATGAGTGGAAGACGGCCTTCAATACCCCCACTGGACACTATGAGTATTTGGTGATGCCTTTCGGGCTCACCAATGCTCCTGCAGTCTTCCAGTCCCTAATTAACGACGTTCTCAGAGACTATCTCAACAAGTTCGTGTTTGTCTATCTGGACGACATTCTGATATTTTCCCGGTCCAGACAAGAACACGTCCATCATGTACAGACTGTTTTGCAGCTCCTCCTCAAGAACTCCCTGTTTGTAAAGGCGGAGAAATGTGACTTCCACGCGTCCTCTGTCTCCTTCCTTGGCTACATCATCGGTCACAATAGTATGGAGATGGATCCTGCTAAGGTCTCTGCCGTTGCCTCATGGCCTGTTCCAGATTCCCGCAAGCAGCTACAAAGATTCCTCGGGTTCGCCAACTTCTACAGAAGATTCATCCGGGGGTATAGCACGGTGGCAGCCCCTCTCACAGCACTTACCTCCTCCAAGATTCGATTCCGCTGGTCTCCTGAAGCAGACGACGCCTTCCAACACCTCAAGGGGTGCTTCAGTTCTGCTCCCATTCTCCTCATCCCCGATCCTGACGGGCAGTTCGTGGTGGAGGTTGACGCCTCGGATGTCGGGGTGGGAGCAGTCCTCTCACAACGCTCGAGTGAGGATGGGAAGCTGCATCCATGCGCTTTCTTCTCCCGACGACTGTCACCAGCAGAGCGCAACTACGACATCGGCAACCGTGAGCTCCTGGCGGTCAAGTTGGCGCTGGAGGAGTGGCGACACTGGCTGGAGGGTGCCAGGGTACCATTTCTCGTATGGAC
>NW_024622594.1:0-2516 GCF_008729295.1 Plectropomus leopardus
TGAATTGCCTTGTTGCTGAAACGTGCTATACAAATAAACTTGCCTTGTCTTGCCTTGCCTTCTACATTGTTATGATGTAAGTGTAAAATGTTAAAGTTCTAGAATGTTATGATGTAACTGTGGAATGTTACAGTTTTAGAATGTTGCTGTAACTGTAGAATGTTACAGTTCAAGAATGTTGATGTAACTGAAGAATGTTAGAGTTCTAGAATGTTATGATGTAACTGTGGAATGTAAAAGTAATAGAATGTTATGATGTAATTTTAGAATGTTGAAGTTCTACAATGTTATGATGTAACTGTAGAATGTTAATGTTCTAGAATGTTGCTGTTACTGTCGACTGTTACAGTTCTACAATGACATGATGTAACTGTAGAATGTTAATGTTCTAGAATGTTGCTGTTACTGTTGAATGTTACAGTTCTAGAATGTTGCTGTAAATGTAGAATGTTAAAATAATAAAATGTTACAATATACGTGTAGAATGTTAAAGTTCTAGAATGTTATGATGTAACTAGAATGTTACAGTTCTAGAATGTTGTTCCTGTAGAATGGTACAGTTTTAGAATGGTGCTGTGACTAGAATGTTAATATTCTAGAATATTATGATGTAAGTGTAGAATGTTACAGTTCTACAATGTTATGATGTAACTATAGCATGTTAATGTTCTAGAATGTTGCTGTTATTGTTGAATGTTACAGTTCTAGAATGTTGCTGTAACTGTAGAATGTTAAAGTAATAAAATGTTATGATGTAAGTATAGGATGTTACAGTTCTACATTGTTATGATGTAACTATAATGTTACAGTTGTAGAATGTTATGATGTATCTGTAGAATGTTATGATGTAACTAGAATGTTACAATTGTAGAATGTTATTTTTACTTTAGAATGTTACAGTTCTAGAATGTTGCTGTTACTGTAGAATGTTACAGTTCTACAATGTTATGATGTAACTATAGAATGTTACAGTTGTAGAATGTTGCTGTTATTGTTGAATGTTACAGTTGTAGAATGTTGATGTAACTGTAGAATGTGACAGTTCTAGAATGTTATGATGTAAGTGTAGAATGTTAAAGTTCTAGAATGTTATGATGTAACTAGAATGTTACAGTTCTAGAATGTTATGGTGTAACCAGAATGTTACAGTTGTAGAATGTTGGTGTTACTGTTGAATGTTACAGTTCTAGAATGTTTTGATGTAACTGTGGAATGTAAAAGTAATAAAATGTTGTGATGTAAGTGTAGAATGTTACAGTTCTACAATGTTATGATGTAACTATAGAATGTTACAGTTGTAGAATGTTGCTGTTATTGTTGAATGTTACAGTTGTAGAATGTTGATGTAACTGTAGAACGTGATAGTATTCTAGAATATTATGATGTAAGTGTAGAATGTTAAAGTTCTAGAATGTTGTAATGTAACTAAAATGTTACAGTTGTAGAATGTTGCTGTTACTGTAGAATGTTACAGTTCTGGAATGTTATGATATAACTAGAATGTTACAGTTCTAGAATGTTATGATGTAACTAGAATGTTACAGTTCTAGAATGTTGCTGTTACTGTAGAATGTTACAGTTCTAGAATGTTATGGTGTAACCAGAATGTTACAGTTGTAGAATGTTGGTGTTACTGTTGAATGTTACAGTTCTAGAATGTTATGATGTAACTGTGGAATGTAAAAGTAATAGAATGTTTTGATGTAAGTGTAGAATGTTAAGGTTCTAGAATGTTATGATGTAACTAGAATGTTACAGTTCTAGAATGTTGTTGTTACAGTAGAATGTTACTGTTCTAGAATGTTGCTGTTGCTGTAGAATGTTACAGTTCTACAATGTTATGATGTAACTGTAGAATGTTAATGTTCTAGAATGTTGCTGTTACTAATGAATGTTACAGTTCTAGAATGTTGCTGTAACTGTAGAATGTTAAAGTAAGAAAATGTTACAATGTAAGTGTAGAATGTTACAGTTTTAGAATGTTGATATAATTGTAGAATGTGACAGCTCTACATTTTTTATGATGTAACTGCAGAATGTTACAGTTCTAGAATGTTGATGTAACTGAAGAATGTTACAGTTCTAGAATATTGCTGTTACTGTAGAATGTTACAGTTCCACAATGTTATGATGTAACTGTAGAATGTTACAGTTCTAGAATGTTATGATGTATCTGTAGAATATTACAATTCTAGAATGTGTAGAAGGCTACAAAACTAAACAAACATATACTTCATTCACATTTACAACCACAGGGGACGCTGGTTATTCCTCTGGTCTTTGGTAAGTGCTCCTGTGTAGCCCGTATGCGATAAGGACAACTGCATTGGCTGGAAATCGAACCCAGGCCTCCCGCATAGCAGGTGAGAATTCTCCCACTGAACCACCAATGCTCATTGACTCCAATACCACTTTGGTGATGGCACGTGCATACACCTGGAAGTTTGACTCACCGCCTTCTGCGCCAAACAGGCACAAAATGCAGCTAAATTTAAGATAGGAGCAAGCCTTTTCTT
>NW_024622595.1:0-1183 GCF_008729295.1 Plectropomus leopardus
GTAGACCGGTTCAGCAAGATGGCGCACTTTGTGCCATTACCGAAGCTGCCCTCTGCCAAAGAAACTGCTGAACTAATGCTCCTGCATGTCTTCCAACTACACGGCTTCCCTACGGATGTGGTTTCCGACCGGGGTCCTCAGTTTACCTCGGCGTTCTGGAAAGTATTCTGTCGGCTCTTGGGGGCATCCACCAGTCTGTCTTCTGGATACCACCCACAGTCGAACGGTCAGTCGGAGCGGCTTAACCAGGAGATGGAGACGGCGCTGCGGTGTATGGCCTCCAATCAGCCCGCCTCCTGGTCACCACAGCTTTTGTGGGTGGAATACGCACACAACACCCTGGTCAGTTCTGCCACCGGGCTCTCACCATTTCAGTGTGCATACGGCTTCCAGCCTCCCCTGTTTCCTGACCAGGAAAAAGAGACTGCTTATCCGTCGGTAGAGACTTTCATCCGCCGCTGTAAGCGCACCTGGTCCCGAGCTCGGTCTGCACTCCTGCGGACCGCCGCTCGCTACGCCTCCTCAGCCAACCGTCGCCGCTCCCAGGCTCCTCCGTACCGGGTCGGACAAAGAGTTTGGCTGTCCACCAAGGACCTTCCCCTGAGGGTGGAATCCCGCAAGCTGGCTCCCAAGTATGTTGGTCCGTTTCCTGTGGAACAGGTCGTCAACCCGGTGGCGGTCCGCCTCAAACTGCCCCGCTCCATGCGCATCCATCCCATGTTCCACGTCTCCAAGGTCAAGCCGGCCAGGGAGTGTCCTCTGCAGCCCACCTCTCGACCACCGCCGCCTCCCCGTCTCATTGATGGGGCTCCGGCTTACACGGTGTGTCGCTTGCTTCGCTCCCGTCGACGAGGTAGGGGTCTGCAGTATCTGGTGGACTGGGAGGGTTATGGCTTCCACCGTAGTTCCACCGCCTGAATCCTGATCAGCCCTCCCGTGCGGTCCGGAGACGGTGTTCCTCCGCCTCTGTCCCGGCTCCCCCTTCTCCTGTTCCTGGGACATCCGGCCTGGGTTCCTGCTTGGAGGCTTCTGCGTCGCAGCTGGTGGATGGTCCTCCCTCTGGTGATGACGACACGGGTTCCGGCGTGTCGGAGGAATTCTGACCCTCCTCCTGGCCCCCTCCGCCTGCCCGGCTTCTGTGGCCCTGTGTTGGGACGTCATGGGCCGTCCCTTGAGGGGGGGG
>NW_024622596.1:0-3737 GCF_008729295.1 Plectropomus leopardus
ACAAACAAACAAACAAACAAACAAACAAACAAACAAACAAACAAACACACAGACAGACAGACATGAAGACAAACAAGCAAACAAACAAACAAACAAACAAACAAACAAACAAACACACAAACAGACAGACAGACAAACAAACAAACAAACAAAGACACACAAACAGACAAACAAGCACACAGGCAAACAAACAAACAAACAAACAAACAAACAAACAAACAAACACACACACACACAGACAGACAGACAGACAGACAGACAGACAAACAAACAAACAAACACACAGACAGACATACAAACAGACAAACACACACAAACAAACAAACAAACAAACAAACAGACAGACATACAAACAAACAAACAAACAAGCAAACAAGAAAACAAACAAACAAACACACACACAGACAGACATACAAAGACAGACACACAAACAGACAAACAACAAACAAACACACACAAACAAACAAATAAACAAACACACCCAAGCAAACACACAGACAGACAAACAAACAGACAAACACACACACACACAAGCAAACACACAAACAAATAAACACACCAACACACAGACAGACAAACAAACAAACAAACACACAAACAGACAGACAAACAAACACACCCCTGTGATCCACTTGTTACAGACATAACATAATCAAGCCCATTGATCACAGATAATCAATAAAACTGATGGCATACCTCTCTGATGCGTGGCTGCCACACGTGTGATGTGTTGAGTGGAAGACTCCAGTTCCCATAAATCTCTTCTGCAGAGGAAAGAAACAACAAATCCCAGAATTCTCAATGTTCTGTTGTAGTTCAAGATGATGACCCAAACACAGAAGAGCAGGCGGGAGGTTCAGAGAAAAGGTGAGATTTCAAGCAGGTAACAATTAATGCAGGTAACAATTAATGCAGGTAACAATCAATGCAGATATCAATTAATGCAGATAACAATCAATACAGATAACAATCAATGCAGATAACAATCAATGCAGATAACAATCAGTGCAGGTAACAATCAGTGCAGGTAACAATCAATGCAGGTAACAATCGGTGCAGATAAAAGAAACAAGACTGAAAGTACAGAAGAAAGAAGGACAAAATTGAACCACAACAAACCACAGAAGGAACACAACCACGAACTCAGGTGGAAATCCACAACCAAACACCAGAGAGCCGGAAACAACATCATAAACACCAACGTCAACACAGAGACAAACAACGACATAAAAAAGGAGACAATGACATAAAGACAGATACACAATGACATAAAGACGGATACACAATGACATACAGACAGAGACAAACAACGACATAAAGACACAATAAAATGACATAAACACAGAGGAAAAAAAGACATAAACATGGAGACAAACAATGACATAAACACTGATACAATGACACAAAGACAAAGACAAACAATGACATAACGTCAGAGACAAAGAATGACATAAAAACTGAGAAAAACAAAGACATAAATATGGAGATAAACACAGAGACAAACGATGACAAACACAGACATAAACAATGACAGGAAGACAGAGACAAACATGGAGATAAACATGGAGATAAACACAGAGACAAACACAGACGAACTGATGAGGAATACACAGGACAGGGCAGGACAAATGAGACTAATGTGAGACAGGTGCCACAGAAAAGAGGCAGGAAGTAACACAAGACATGACACATCAGGAGTGACTCTACAAAATAAAACAGGAAACCGATCAAACAACATGAAACAAGAAAAAAAAACAGAAACAACAGAAAACTCCAAAACAAAAAGGATCACAACCCAAGGTCAAGACTATTATTATTATTATTATTATTATTATTGTTGTTGTTGTTGTTGTTGTTGTTGTTGTTGTTGTTGTTGTTGTTGTTGTTATTATCATCATCAGGTGGACAGACAGACTGTCTCACCCTCCGGGGGACACTTCCAACGGTCCAGACTGAAAATCGCCTGAGCAGGAATCAGGAATGCAAACGCACTCGCCTGAAACAGAGGAAGTCTACACAAAAACACAGAAACACACACATCAGTCTCACCTGACTCCATCAGTCTCACCTGACTCAATCAGACTCACCTGTTTCCATCAGACTATCAGTCTCACCTGACCCCATCAGACTCACCTGACTCCCACGGTGGTCTGGATCAGCGTTGTGATTCCGACGGTGGTGAAAATGGTCCCGACCAGCTGACTGATGGTGTTCTGGTCTCGACCGACGCACATCGCCTCGGCCAGAAGAAACGGCACTGCCACAGTGCCACTGAAGCATGTCAGGTAATGCTGAGAACAGGTGAGAACACATGACAGGTGACATTAACATCAGCCCTTCCTTCACTTGATTGGGCGAGCACCCGGCTCCCTGACCTGTCACTGGTCTTTGTTTCTGATGGTAAAAGGTGAAGAAACATGGCTGAGCTGACACAAACAGTCCAGTTAAACCAGCTCATTGACATCCCTATCAGACCAGTCTTCACCCAGTTTTAACAGTTCCAGTTTACCCCTGGTGTTACCTGTAGTCCCAGTAGAATACACAGGTACCAGGGTGGGACGTCTTCAATGGTGTAAATCATGTCTGAACCTGCCCCATGTGCTCCTATTGGCAGCTTCTTATATCTGTCATCTTCCATCGGCAGGTCAACCACATCCGCTTTGTGGCTCCGCCCTGCTTTCAGGTAATCATGACTCTGATTGGACAGACAGACAGACTCACTTAAATAAAAGACATAAAACCAGCAAAGCAGAGGTGTAACACATGTTCATAATGTACAGCGAGCCAGTGAACTCTGGAATGTGAAAAAGTGTGCAAACAAACTATGAGCGGCAGTAACATTCAAGAAACCTATCGAGCCCTGAGCCAGCCCTAAAAGAGCTCTGAACCAGCCCTGAGAGAGCTTTGAGCCAGCCCTAAAAGAGCTCTGAGCCAGCCCTGAAAGAGCTCTGAACCAGCCCTGAGAGAGCTTTGAGCCAGCCCTAAAAGAGCTCTGAGCCAGCCCTGAAAGAGCTCTGAGCCAGCCCTAAAAGAGCTCTGAGCCAGCCCTGAAAGAGCTCCCAGCATGCTCTGAGCAAGCCCCGAGAGAGCCCTGAGCCAGCCCTGAAAGAGCTCTGAGCCAGCCCTGAGAGAGCTCTGAGCCAGCCCAGCTGTCGGGAGCAGATGTAAACATCTTGACAGGGAAACACTGAAACACTCTAATGTTTATTCAGTGGAGTAACGCCCAAATGGGAGGAGGTGAGGTGGCACACAGAGGACAACAGCAGTAAGACAGATGGGACCAGTTTGTCCTCTGAGGCAGACCTGTCTTTCACATATGAACCTGTGTTTCTACTTACAGTTACACATCAATGAACCAGGCTCTGATGAAACATGATGAAACTGTTCATGTCAGGGGTGAGGTTGAAGGAGGACCAAAACAGAATGGGCAAACAAAAAGTGAGTTTTTAATGCTGATTTCAGTCTAAAATACAGGTTAAAAAAAAACAACAAAAAAAACAGTACAAATAAAGTAGGAATCAAAAACCCAACTAACACAACCCAGGATCACTGGAAGAATGCAGGTGATGGCATAATGAAACAGAGGATCATGGCAGGAAAACAGCAGGGACAACAGCAGGACAATCACTACCACCATCACTACTACAGTCACGGGTACAATCACTACCACCATCACTACTACAGTCACGGGTACAATCACTACCACCATCACTACTACAGTCACGAGTACAATCACT
>NW_024622597.1:0-1693 GCF_008729295.1 Plectropomus leopardus
TTTTTTTTTATTTTGTAACAAAGTTTAAACAAACACTGAACATTAAACCTTCATGAAGAGTGTGTTTATTGCAGGTCTGTTATATTAGACGGCGTTATTTTTTAGCTTGGTATCCCTATAAACTGCCATGTAAGTAATGTTGTCATGATACCAGAATTGAAAATTTTGACAAGTTTTGTCAAAAATATAATAACATATAATGCATCCTGAATATTTGAAACGATTTTGATACCCGTTTTCCACCATATTGTTTCCCTGGGACCAGCTGCACTTTCTCGCTCTCTCATTTATTTACTTCAGTCATTCTGCTGTTCTCTGCTACTTACCAAGGAAAGAAAAATCGATGTCATCATGGTATAGCCTTGTAGCATTCATCTTTTAATAATAATGAAAGTACTGTAGTATGCCCTCAATGGCAGTTTCCCTCATGGAATAAAAAATGGTGTAGAATATCGATATCTTTCAAGGTATTTTCTCAAAGTTAGAAATTTGAGTATTATGATACAATACTAGTATAAAAAAGAGGAGAATGCTGTAACAGCCTCAGGCTGAACACCAGTTGATTTTCTTCCCCAAAATTATTATTATTATCAGTACTTTTGGCAACCTACATGGGACTGTACACAGCATGTAATATAGTCTATAGAACAGCTGTGCCCTATTTTCTTTCACTTGTGATGCCTCAAATTAAGCAATATCTTCTTGTGCGACCACATCACTTCTTATGGCCAAAATGTGGAAGTGAGCTATGAGCAGTTCTCGCTATGAATGATTTTTTCCCCTCAGATTATTTTATTGGAAGTCCTAAAGAGATATGAACTATTCTACAGGGAAGAAAAAGTTGTAAAACAAACAAAATAAGCATGTAACACAAATATAATTCTTTTTTTTTTGACTCCCTTTTATTATCCTGTGACCCCAAAGATTTATCTCGCAGAGTCCTGACACACAGGTTGGGTACCATTGCTTTAGAAAATATAGAAAGAATGTGATTAATGTGATTTGTGTGTGTGCTTTCCAGGTGTAATATCCAGGGCAGCGTGATCTGCAGTAATGCTGTCATCGGGCGAGGAGCCGACCTCAAGTACTGTCTGGTGGGAAATGGACAACGGATCGAACCAGAGGGTGAGGAGCATTAACACACACACACACACAAAAAAAAAAAATAACTGCCCTAAAATATTTAATTCAGTTAATTTCTTCTTACAGTAACTGTCAGCACATGATGCATCGCTCAACAAACTCTCATTACCTAGAGAAGCTGAAAGGACATTTTAGGCATTTGAATAGAGCAAAATAAATTAAATCAACTGGACACTGAAAGAATGGAGAGAAAAAAACAAAGTAACACCTTACATTACAGCACCATTCAGTGCAACAACTTAACAAATAAACACTATCTGTTAAAGCCCCCGGCACTTCGCGGCTGACTCAGATAAGGTGTTAATGTATGTGTGTGGTATCTGTGTGTAAGTGCCAAGTGTTGAAGCCAACAAGGAAAGTTTCTTAATTCTGGAGACTGTGTGATAGAGAGATTTGTCAGAGAGATTTTTTTTATTTCTTTAATCCTCTTGTCCCCAAAGCTAGCTGTCTGTGCGTGCGCGCGTGTGTGTGTGTGTGTGTGTGTGTGTGTGTGTGTGTGTGTGTGTGTGTGTGTGTGTGTGTGTGTGTGTGTGTGTGTGTGTGTGTGTGT
>NW_024622598.1:0-2085 GCF_008729295.1 Plectropomus leopardus
AAATATTGACTTTTTAGTTGATTTTTTCAACAGGCTATACTATAAACAGCCCTAACATGCTGTTCTATGAATTTTTTCAGCGTTTCGAAATATCACTTTTTTGAGAATTTTTCCCTGAGCTATAGTATGGCGATTTTCTCCATGCTAAACTTTGGCCTAAAACGCTCAAAATATTGACTTTTTATCCAATTTTTTCAACAGGCTATACTATAAACAGCCTCAACATGCTGTTCAATGATTTTTTTAGTATTTGGAGAGATCACTTTTTTGACCATTTTTCCCTGAGTTTAAAGTATGGCGTTTTACGCCATACTAAACTTTGGCCTGAAACGCTCAAAATATTGACTTTTTAGACCATTTTTTCAACAGGCTATACTATGAACAGCTTCAACATGCTGTTCATTGACTTTTTTCAGCGTTTCGAAGGATCACTTTTTTGACATTTTTTCCCTGAGGTATAGTATGGCGTTTTTCTCCATACTAAACTTTGGCCTAAAACGCTCAAACTATTGACTTTTTAGACCGTTTTTTCAACAGGCTATACTATAAACAGCCTGAACATGCTGTTCAATGACTTTTGTTAGTATTTGGAGAGATCAGTTTTTTGAACATTTTTCCCTGAGCTATAGTATGGCGTTTTACGCCATACTAAACTTTGGCCTAAAACGGTCAAAATATTGACTTTTTAGACCATTTTTTCAACAAGCCATACTATAAACAGCATCAACATGTTGTTCTATGACTTTTTTCAGCGTTTCAAAGGATGACTTTTTTGACCATTTTTCCCTGACTGAGCTATAGTATGGCGTTTTACCCCATACGAAACTTTGGCTTAAAATGCTCAAAATATTGACTTTTTAGATGATTTTTTCAACAGATTACACTATAAACACCCCAAATATGGTGTTCTATGACTTTTTTCAGCGTTTCGAAAGATCACTTTTTTGAGAATTTTTCCCTGAGCTATAGTATGGCGTTTTTCTTCGTACTAAACTTTGGCTTAAAATGCTCAAAATATTGACTTTTTAGATGATTTTTTTCAACAGGCTATAGTATAAACAGCCTCAACATGCTGTTCTATGACTTTTTTCAGCGTTTCAAAGGATCACTTTTTTGACCATTTTTCCCTGAGCTATAGTATGGTGTTTTTCTCCATACTAAACTTTGGCCTAAAACGCTCAAAACATTGACTTTTTAGACCATTTTTTCAACAGAATATTATACGTTATACGTTTGTGAGCTAAATAACCATGCAAGATTAATGAAGTCAGGGCCCACGACTCTTAACGGTAAGAGATGTGTAAATTAGTGACTGCGTGATAGTTGACTTTGAGGAATAGTCGAATTGGAGTAAAGGTTTAAAAATAGTTAAAATAGAAGGCCTGGCGCCAGGCTAAAATTGGAAAGATGAAGTAAAGAGAAGATAAAAGAGATAAAAGAGAAAAGAGATTAAAGAATAAAAGAAAAGATGAGTGAAAAATAGAAGTAATAAAAGAGAAAATAGAAGTTGAAGTTTGAATAAGATAAGATGAAAAAGGGGCTGAATGAGCCTAAGAGTAAAAAGCGTGCACGCATTATGAGGAAACTTGTTAAATGTGTCATGGTTCCTGCATTCTCCTCCTCCCCCTCTCTGCCAATAACTTTCCACTCACCTTCCTCTGACCTGCTCTACCTCCAAGCCACGCCCACTGCTGCAGCCTGCACTCCCCACAGCTGCAGCTCATCACCAATCAACCCGGTATTTAAGACACTCCTGTTCACACACTCATTGCCAGATCGTCCTCTGCAGTATGCATGTCTTTCCAGCGCTTTCCTACCAGATCCTCTGTTGCCGACTCTGCCTGTTCCCGACCTGCTCTCCTCGCCTGACTCCTCGTGTACCTACCTGCCTTCCTGACGGATTCCCTGGTAAAGACCTTTCTGCTCTGCTTCGACAATTCTCCTGCCTATTCCTTGTTGGTGCTGTTGTTCCCGTGGACGGACTTCCCGGTAATCGAACCCCTGCCTGCCCTCGACCACTTCTCCGCTCGATCCCCGACAATGCTCACACACGTGTTGTCGGCTCGCGGAGCTACGGGGTTTCCT
>NW_024622599.1:0-3779 GCF_008729295.1 Plectropomus leopardus
TTCCACGTCTCCAAGCTCAAGCCTCTGAGAGCTCTGAGAGCCCTCTGCAGCCCACCTCCCGGCCTCCTCCTCCTCCTCACCTCATCGATGGAGCTCCAGCGTACACCGTACGGCGCCTTCTTCGCTCTCGTTGCCGAGGTAGAGGACTGCGATACCTGGTGGACTGGGAGGGATACGGCCCGGAGGAGCGGTCCTGGGTCCCAGCTCGGCAGATCCTGGACGACCAGCTGATTAGGGACTTCCACCATCTCCATCCTGATCAGCCCTCCCGCGCTGCTCCTGATGGGTCGTCTTCTGCCTCCGCTCCCCCTTCTTCTCCGGTTCCTGGGCCGTCTGGTTTGGGGTCCTGCACGGGGGGTCCCACCTCGCCGGTGGGGGTTGACCCGTCTTCTGATGACGACGACGACGTTGGTTCGGAGGGTTCCGAGGAATTCTAGCCCTCCTCCTGGCCCCCTCCGCCCACCCGGTTTCTGTGGCCTTGGTTTGGGACGTCATGGGCCGTCCCTTGAGGGGGGAGTTCTGTCATGGTTCCTGCATTCTCCTCCTTCCCCTCACTGCCAGTAACTTTCCACTCACCTTCCTCTGACCTGCTCTACCTACAAGCCACGCCCACTGCTGCAGCCTGCTCTCCCCACAGCTGCAGCTCATCACCAATCAACCCGGTATTTAAGACACTCCAGCACACACACTCATTGCCAGATCGTTCTCTGCAGTATGCATGTCTTTCCAGCGCTTTCCTGCCAGATCTTCCGTTGCTGACTCTGCCTGTTCCCGACCTGCTCTCCTCGCCTGACTCCCCGTGAACCTACCTGCCTTCTGTCCCCGACCACGTGCTCTGTTTCGGCATTCCGGAAACCTGACGGCTTCACTGGTAAAGACCTTTCTGCTCGGCTTCGACGATTCTCCTGCCTGTTCCCTGTTGGTGCTGTTGTTCCCGCGGACGGACTTCCCAGTGACCAAACCCCTGCCTGCCCTCGACCACTCTTCCGCTCGGGGTTGGGGGTTGTTGGAGCTACGGGGTTGCCTCGTCACCAGCCACAATGGGTACAAGCTTCGTTTCTTCGCTTCGTGTGACACCCAGAGACATTGCTAGGGCTCACAGCCCGAAGAACGAACTCTCAGTCTGTAAGCTGAACTTTATTTGTGTTGGTTTTAATAAAAGTTATTACCAACTGCCAGAGCGTTGTACTGTACTGCATCTGGGTCCTCAACAAACCCGTTACAGTACGATCTGGCCAGAAATGGACCCAGCAGACTTCGGCGCTCTTCAGTCTCACCTAGCACGGGTTAAGGGGATGCTTCAACAACACGAAGCTCAACTCACCTTGAATGCGGCGGAGGCTCGTCAGTCTGCTTCGGCGCTGGAACGGGCGCTAACACAGTTGGCCACACAAGTGCAACAGATGGCGACCATGCTGACTCAGCACGCTGCTCCGGCTCCAGGTCCTGCCCAGCCCGTTCACGCTCCTACGTCATCATCCTTCGCCGCTCCCGAACCCCGGGTAGGGGCTCCTGAACGCTATGCTGGAGATCCTGAGGGTTGCAATCCGTTCTTGACAAACTGTTCAATCCTGTTTGCATTGCAACCCCGTTGTCAGGCCTGCCTGTCCCCTCGTCGGGCTCTCTCCATTCAGCCTGGACCTTCCTCCGGTCTTCCTTCAAACCCCGTACGGGGGGGGACAGAGCCCATGCAGGTGGGGCGCACCCGGCTGACTTCTGAGGAGCGGGAGAGACAACGTCGGGGAAATCTATGTCTCTACTGTGGGCAAGCCGGCCATTTTGTCTCTAACTGTCCAGTAAAAGGGCAGGCTCAGCAGTAAGAGGGGGCATTCTGCTGAGCCGATCCCAGAACTCTGCCCCCAATCCTCGTCCCCTGTTTCATGTCCAACTCCGGCTTAAGGAGGGGTTTCACACTCTTACCACATTCATTGACTCTGGGGCTGATGTAAACCTGATGGACGAGGAGCTCGCTCGCCAATTAGGGGTGCAACAGATCCCTCTCCCTCGTCCTGTGCCGGCCAGTGCCTTGGATGGTCATCTGTTGGGAACTTTGACTCATCAGACCACCCCCATCGCCATGCAGCTTTCGGGGAGACATCACGAGACCATCCAATTCCACGTTCTGAGATCTCCGAATCTGCCCCTAATCTTGGGATACCCCTGGCTTCGCCGACACAATCCACACATAGACTGGTCTACAAGTTCGATTCTGGCTTGGAGTCCGTCGTGTCAACAGGTCTGCCTCAGTCAGTCTAGTGACCCCACTCCATCCTCCAGTTCCGGTTCCTCCCCGGATGTTTCCGTGGTGCCTCCTGAATACCACGACTTCAGGGACGTATTCAATAAGTCAAGGGCGACTTCTCTTCCACCACACCGAGCCTATGACTGCGCCATCGACCTCTTTCCGGGTTCGACTCCACCCAAGGGGCGTCTCTACTCCCTCTCTGGGCCAGAGAGGGAGGCCATGGAGACCTACATCAATGACTCTCTGGCTTCTGGTATTATCCGGCCTTCCTCGTCACCTGCTGGGGCCGGGTTTTTCTTCGTGGGGAAGAAGTATGGCTCTCTGCGGCCCTGCATTGATTATAGGGGCCTGAATGACATCACGGTTAAAAACCGCTATCCTCTCCCTCTCATCGCATCGGCCTTTGAACTGTTGCAAGGAGCCACCATATTCACTAAACTGGATCTCCGCAATACATATCACCTGGTCCGTATCCGAGAGGGAGACGAGTGGAAGACAGTGTTCAACACACCCAATGGACATTACGAATACCTCGTCATGCCATTTGGACTCACCAACGCCCCAGCAGTCTTCCAGGCTCTGATCAACGACGTTCTGAGAGACTTTTTGAATAAGTTTGTTTTCGTTTACCTCGATGACATCCTGATTTTCTCTCAGTCCCGACATGACCATGTCCATCATGTCCAGACGGTTCTGCAACGCCTGTTACAGAACTCATTATTCGTCAAGGCGGAGAAATGTGAATTCCACACCGCTTCCGTCTCCTTCCTGGGCTACATCATTGGGCACAACCAGATGGAGATGGACCCCGCCAAGGTCTCCGCCGTTTCCTCCTGGCCCGTACCCGACTCACGTAAACAACTACAGCGTTTCCTGGGCTTCGCCAACTTCTACCGAAGATTCATCCGGGGCTACAGCACGGTGGCAGCTCCTCTATCTGCTCTCACCTCATCCAAGATTCCATTTCGCTGGTCCCTGGCCGCAGATGAAGCCTTCCAGCATTTGAAAAGACGCTTCAGCTCGGCACCCATCCTCCTCATCCCTGACCCCGAGAAACAGTTTGTGGTGGAAGTCGACGCCTCTGATGTGGGAGTAGGGGCTGTCCTTTCCCAGCGCTCGGCCGAAGATGGGAAGCTGCATCCCTGTGCCTTCTTTTCCAGGTGACTATCCCCTGCCGAGAGGAATTATGACATCGGGAATCGGGAGCTGCTGGCGGTGAAGCTGGCGTTGGAGGAGTGGCGCCACTGGTTGGAGGGTACACAGGTTCTGTTCTTGGTATGGACTGATCACAAGAATCTCGAGTACATCAGATCTGCCAAAAGACTCAATTCCCGCCAGGCCCGGTGGGCCCTGTTCTTCGCCAGATTCCTCTTCACGCTCTCTTACAGACCCGGTTCCCGAAACATCAAACCGGATGCGCTGTCCCGGCAGTTCTTGGTGGAGGAGGATGAGGAAGTTTCCCGTTCCGACAGCATTCTCCCTGCTTCCCGTCTCCTGGCCGCTCTCACCTGGGAGTTGGAGGAGCGGATTAAGA
>NW_024622600.1:0-1020 GCF_008729295.1 Plectropomus leopardus
CATAACACAGATCCGGTGTAGAGTTCTTCCGTGTTGTTGCACAGGTGACGTGTTGCTCATAAGTTCTGAGTTTTACAAAGTTTACAATGATTAAAATCCCCAAGGATAAATTTAGGTGCATCTGGACATATCGAGCCCAGATTATGCGTGACGTCAGCGATCAGCTGGGCAGCAGCTGATGCACTGGCTCGCGGATGAATGTATGCTAAAGTGTTAAACAGTTGTTGGAAATGGCGAGGCAGGTAGAAGGGGGGGAGAGAGATACAGTAGCTCCACCTCAGCCCTACATATCCTCTCCCTGACCACAACGGTTTTACAGCACTTTTGGTTTATGTAGAAACACACCTCCTCCTCAACTCTTCCTGGTAGTCTCCGGAGACCGGTTCAGGTGAATAGGGCTTCCAAACCCACTTGGCTCCAGGTCTGGGTGCGGGGCTGATTCGCTTAGCCATGTTTCCATAAACGCAAGGAGACAAATTTTTATTTCCCGTTGAAACTTGGCGTTCGCCTCCAGTTAATCTATTTTGCGCCGAATAGACTGCACATTTGACAGCAGGACAGTGGGAAGAGGTGGCAGCTTACAGCAGTTGTCAAGCTGGAGATTCTTAAGTCTTCGGCGAATCCTACCTCTTCTTCCCTGTTTCCGAAAACCCTTAGCTGGCTTACGAAGCTCCGTCGGGATGTTTGCAGGGACATCGCCGACTTTGGACGTCTGTAGGATATTGTGCTGATAATAGGCCAACCTCTCCTGACTGCAGGACTCAGACTTCAGCTTCTGTCAAACTTCTGTGCTGTTAATCATTTTACTCAGGAATTAAAAACTTTAGAGTCGGCCTACTTCTCCTATAGCTGCCAACAGCCTGCCGACATTCACAGTTAGAGAAAGGCTGAAAATAAGCTCATGTGCTTGTGGCCCCGGGCCCCCAAAACATTACATCTGCCCCTGGTAATAATAATGAGAGCTCAGCGCGAGCGGCCGGATGAGACACGGAGCGATGCGTCCCGCTGTTTCTAAATAAT
>NW_024622601.1:0-3102 GCF_008729295.1 Plectropomus leopardus
TTATCCTCAGAAGCAGAGGTGACTCTTGGTCTTCCTTTCCTGGGTCATGTGTGCCAGTTTCGTTGTAGCGCTTGATGGTTTTTGCGACTCCATTTGGGGACACATTTAAAGCTTTTGCAATTTTCCGGACTGACTGACCTTCATTTCTTAAAGTAATGATGGCCACTCGTTTTTCTTTAGTTAGCTGATTGGTTTTTGCCATAATATGAATTTTAACAGTTGTCCAATAGGGCTGTCGGCTGTGTATTAACCTGACTTCTGCACAACACAACTGATGGTCCGAACCCCATTGATAAAGCAAGAAATTCCATGAATTAACCCTGATAAGGCACACCTGTGAAGTGAAAACCATTTCAGGTGACTACCTCTTGAAGCTCATCGAGAAAATGCCAAGAGTGTGCAAAGCAGTAATCAGAGCAAAGGGTGGCTATTTTGAAGAAACAAGAATATAAAACATGTTTGCAGTTATTTCACCTTTTTTTGTAAAGTACATAACTCCACATGTCTTCATTCATAGTTTTGATGCCTTCAGTGAGAATCTACAATGTAAATAGTCATGAAAATAAAGGAAACGCATTGAATGAGAAGGTGTGTCCAAACTTTTGGCCTGAACTGTATAAGTATATTTCTGTAACATGATTTAAAATATATAATTAGAATAAATATGCATGTAGTGATTTACATCACATTTACATTTGTCAGTCAAGCATTAGGAAACGTAAGTCGATCCAGGGTTCAAAGGGTTAAACTTAAGAGAAAACCAAACTTTATATAGGACACTACAAGCAAATTCATTGTATATATATATATAGGAGTTTATAGATGCTTTCTGTCCCTTGTTTTTAATGTTCCCCTCTTTTCCTATCCTTGTGTTAATGAGATATGACTTATTAGGGCTGTCAGCATCAACACGTTAGTCGAAATACTTTTGGAGTTCGTACATAAGGCAATATTTTTTTAAAAACTTTTTTTTTTTTTATTGCATTATTCACAAGTGATCCCGGCTGACATTCCTGTTTGTGAGAAGCTGTACCGGAATGAGCCACAGTGATGATACTGGTATCACATGAAACTAGACCTGAGGAATCCAGTGCTACCAACAATGTTAAAGCCACAGACTCAGTCTGTGTTTAAACCCTCACCTTAACCCTGACTGCCAGCCTTATCATTTTTAAATTAGCTATACTGACTTCATTTTTTCTATTGAAATTCAGTGTTTAATTGCAATTTTAAACAATCTTTTGACAGCCCGAGTAATTATTTATGATATCACGAACATACCGTTGGCTGATGTTCCCTTTTGGCGTGCCACGGTTCACTGAAGCAGATAAGGCTGCACTGAGGAAATCAGTACAGTCTACAGGCTACAATGAGCACACACCACTGAAATACATCAAACCAAACCAAACAGTGAAGACACAAACGTCTTCAGGGTGTAATCCTGCATTGCACAACTCCAAACCGTTGTCAGTTTGCACAATACTGCTCATTCCTTTTTAGGAAATCTGCACCTTACCCAGCAAGCAGGGTACGTTCCCATAACATTGGCTAACATTATCTAAAAGTTGTAATAATGTTTAAAAAAAAAACACCCCATTTAAATCTTATGTTCAATGAATGTTGTTGTAAGGATGTTTATTTTTTCAAATAATGTCCTGAAAAAGATTAAAAGACAAACATCCATATAACATCAAGGAAGGAAATGCTGACTGAGATGTCAGATTATAACTGCAACATTCTGAGGATGTTGAGGGGTGACAGATCCTAGAATGTTCTTTGATAAAACATTCCCACAATGTTAAATGAAAACAAAGGAAGAACATTTTCAAAGCAACATTCATAACAGGTTATTGAAGCCTGAGATTACAGACTTTTCTTTTATGCATTCACCATAAAAAACATTTTTTGATGTTTATAGAGAATGTTACCCTAACTTAATGTAGAATGTTCTGGGAACTAAAAGAATACTTGCTGCTTAAAGCCTGACTAAAACATGACATTCTACTATTCTCAGAACTTTTTTAGAACCGGAATTTGCTCGCTTGGTTATTGGTTCAATGTGCAGATGAACAGTAAGTGAAGATCACTCGGGATGAGCACACTAATACATGACATTCTTGGCACAAAACGGGAACCGCTTCAAGAACAGTTTAGGAATGTAAACTTGATACTTAGGAAACAAGTGAAAAAGTGACTGCAGGCTGACGTGTCCTCTGCGCTGTGTACTATAGTGGTGTAACTGAGCTGTGAGCCCTCTGGATCAGCTCTGTCCTCAACAGATCAGCGGTGAACGGAAGCATGTTTCTGACAGTGTTGTGCTACTGTTACCGTGAGGCGAGGGGTTCTTGAGGAAGTTCCTCCTGAACGGTTTGGCGTCATTCACAGCCTTCCAGTCCAGGCTGTCGGGCATCGGAGCGCCCTGCAGACTCCACTCCGCCTCACACTTCTGCTTCCACTCAGCTGCGGACATGGTGCGGCAGGGTACCAGCTGATCTCACACTCATTCATCCAGGAAATCGGTTTGGACTTTTGCTTAGACCCCACCACACCCCGGTGTGGCAATGACAGCAGTTAGCACACGCGGCTCACTGGTCTCTTAAAGTCACAGTAGTTTATTACTTTTCCAACCATACAGTCCATGGTTCCGATCATATATATATTACTGTATATGCACTTGTATATCTATGGTTCTAACCATATTATATACATATGAATATGTATGGCTCCAAACCAGTGGCGGCTTGTCAATAGGGGGCGCTAGGGCGCCGCCCCCATTAAAAATTACTGGAAAAAGTATAGACACACAGTACACATAAATCATGCAATAAAAAGTAATTATCACATCTGTGCACTCAGAAAATGTGTCTGACTTTTAATTTTTCAAGCCTTCCCATCCCATATTGGGTTTATTCAGAGTTGTTTTTTGTGCAGGCTGAAATACATATGTTTCAAAGGCGAGGGACGCCGGCCAAATGAGTGTGTATGTATGTCGTTAAACTTTTCTTCCATGTGACTTCACGGTGGTCTCTAATTTGTTACTCAAAGATTCTCCTCCGGCGCAGCTCTCTGCGCCCGTGGCGAATCAGCGCGTTGTCTGTCATT
>NW_024622602.1:0-1141 GCF_008729295.1 Plectropomus leopardus
AAATTTAATTGTCTATCAAACATTTTTATGGTTTATCAGAGGTTTTACTGGTTTAACAGATGTTTCACTAGTTCATGACATGGGTTTCTGGTTTATAGGTGAGATAAGGTGAGTCAAAATAAGTTAAGCTGATTCATTTTTCAAACTGTCATGCACAGGTTTGTAAGATTTTTCATTAGTTTGTTTTGGAGTTCACTGGCTTCTGAAATGTTTTAGAATATGCTTCAATAGTTAATAACATGGTTTTCCGAGTTCTTGGTAAGGTAAGTCAAAGTGATTCATTTTTCAAACTGTCATGCACCAGGTGTAGGAGATGTTTTATTGTTTAATTTTACCATTTACTAATTTATGAAACGTTCTATTGGTTTATCTGAGGTTTTACTGGTTTAACAGATATTTCACTGAATAATAACAAAGTTTTCTGGTTACTAGATAACATAAGGTCAGTAAAAGTCAATTAAGATGACCCATATTTCAAACTGTCATGCACCAGGTGTAGGAGATGTTTTAACAGTTTCTATGAGGGTTCACTGAGTGATCACAAGTTTTACTATTGTCAAAGAAGTTTTACTGGTTTTCACAGATGTTTAGATTTTACATGTTTATGAGATGGTTGACTGGTTAAAAGGTAAGGTAAGGTTATTGAATCATTTTATAATGTGTTAAGGTTTATAATGTGTTTTATTGGTCAATTGTAGTGTTTGGTTTACTGGTTTATCAAATGTTTTACTGGTTTAACAGATGTTCCACTTGTACATGACATTGGTTTCTGGTTTACAGGTGAGATGAGGTAAGTCAAAATAAGTTAAGGCTATTTATTTTTCATGTTCATTTATTTTTCATTTTTATTTATCAAATAGTTTATTGGGGTATAAGATGTTTCATTAGGTTATAACAGGGTTTACTGGTGTATTATACTATTCACTTTAAAAGAATGTAATTGTCTATCAAACATTTTTATGGTTTATCAGAGGTTTTACTGGTTTAATAGATGTTTCACGAGTTCATGACATGGGTTTCTGGTTTATAGGTGACATAAGGTAAGTCAAAGTAAGTTAAAATGATTAATTTTTCAAACTGTCATGTACCGAGTTTATAAGATGTTTCAGTTTAAAGTAGGTAGGGTTGACTAAATAATCAT
>NW_024622603.1:0-2733 GCF_008729295.1 Plectropomus leopardus
AACTCAAGCAGAGAACCAGAGTTTTCATTTTCTGCAACAGTACATCAGAGGACTGGATGAGTCAGGACTCAGAGAGATGTTAAGGTTTCTCACAGGGTCAGATGTTGTATGTGTTGACAAAATTGAGGTATGGTTCACACCAGTGGATGGACTGGCACGACGACCTGTCGTGCATACCTGTGGGCCAGCTCTGGAACTGCCATTGACATACACTTCCTACCCAGAGCTACGAAGTGAAATAGACAACATACTACTCACTAAAACTAGCACTGAATAGAGTTATATTGTGTATACAAAAAATAACTAGTACAAATCCTGTAGTTACCGAAATACTAGGAAGAGCCATTAAATAGTTTAAGATCATTTGTTGTCCAAAATGATTTTTGGGACCACAGAGACATCCCCATACCTAAAAGAACATATTAAGGTATATCATGGTGTCTCATATGATATACGGTAATTTAAAGGCCATCAAGCTCTTAGTAATCCTCTTCTTAGACACATAACAGGATGCAAATAAATGGTGCTAGCTATTTTTTCTTTTAATCCTTCCCAACACTCTCAGAGTTTGAAGAGGCAGTAACCTCACATCATGGGCAAACACAACTGTGAACTCTGCTGCCATGTGGAATTCATTGTTGACCTCAGGGACCTGACCCAATCATTACATTTTAAGTTAGCAAATATATGGGGTATGAGCATTTTTCATTAAACTCATTAATTACTTTTTTTTTTTCTATTTACAGACCAGGAACTGAAAAAAAAAGGTTGTCATTAGTTTTTATAGATTTCCCTCAGAACTAGAATAAAGTATTGTTCAACATTTACTGAGGAAGAGATATAGCTCTATGGCTTCATCTGCTGTGGTTGGTGAGTGTAAGAAGTTCTCTGCCATTGCATGGCAACTCAAGTTGAATACTGTTTCATCGCAAGGATAAGGTCCTCTCTGTTGGCATTCTTGTTTATAAGCCTCCAGTAAGTCCTGAGACACCTCTTTCAGTTGATCTTGCCCCCCAAATAGTTGAGGGATTGTGTACATGAGAATGGGACGTCCACTCAGAGCTACTGCATATCTGCTGCGTCAAATGATATGGGTATTCCACAAGTGTGTAACTTGCTGTAGCTCTTCCTGTAGAGGAGGAATACCAATGAAAACAAACATTTTTACTTGTCATGAAAAAAGATTTTCTTTGCCTTTACCCCTCCCTCCCTCACTCTCTGTTGCACCCCCCCAACACATACACACTCAAACTCTCTCCTTCAACCCCCCTCTCACACTCTCACTCTGTTTACCCTCTCCCTCTCACATGTACTCTCTCTCTCTCACTCACACACACACACACACACATATTCTCTCACTCACTCGGTCACACACACATTCTCTCTCTCTCTCTCTCTCTCTCTCTCTCTGCGTCAGAATTGGATCACACATGCTATATACCTCAATGATGTTCAGACGAGTGAACAGCTTAAGCTGCTTGTCCAAAAAGTCTTCAGAGAAACAGTCATTGTCTTTCAGTTCCTGGAGATGGTTCATTCAATGCTGGTCATAATGCGTTCTCAAAAAGGCCCACAAGCTTTCAATCCGCTGATTGGGATTACTGGATCCATTAATATAACAGCTGTTGACATGTCGATCCGTACTCCATCGTAGAAATATTTGCCTTTCTGCCACTGTGACATTTTCTGTTCCCAAATCTGCACGTATTCGATTACGAATTCCAATTCGAATACGAGTCTAGAGAAGATGCCAATTGCTCCATTTATGCATATGCCTTATGGCTTTAGTTTGATATGAATCGATGTGCCACATAAAAGTAGGACCTGGGTTTACGCAGATGCGTCTCATCAGGCGATGTCTTCACCTTTGCTCAAGTCCATGAGGGTCAAGAAATTTAAAGAAATGCCTTTTGTTATAAGGTGAAACGTTTCACCTTATAACGTGAAACTGATCCGTATTTTTTTTTTCAAGAGTGGCAGCAATACACTTACGTAAAAAGCAGCCCCTAATCAAAGAAAAAAAAAACTAAAGCGTCCTCTTTCCAAGATGTCCTCATTTCCATAATTGTTCTTTCACCACATATGCTGTCTTACTTGTCAAAAATAATTATTGGTAAATCTGAAGTTCCGAAAATGTTGTCACTTTTGCATACTGCCCACCTGAGCAGCACCTGTCAGATGCATCTCAGCAGCGGCACGTCTATTTCTGTTTCAAAATAAAAGCTCTCTGACAGCATCTCTGCAGACAGAATTCCATCAGTTGTTGACACAAGGCATTTTCTTTGAAATATTTGCTGGAATGTGTTATTGGCATTGCAGGAGCTTGCGCGACTTCATAAATGAGTTGAATTTGTGCATATGAATGTGGAAATACAGTACTTGTAGCAGCAGGCAGCTACTTTGCAACAATGCTGCGTGTGTGAACACCACAAGCCTGAAATACACTTGAGCGATTACGCACTGCTGGATGCATGCTGTGTGAAATAGGCCTTACTCACCCAAAATACCCCCTCTTCCCAGAACTGTCCCCATAATTCATAAATTTTCCTCACCTTGCAACAGTGTTCCCTCTTTACAAAAATGCGCTTTTCACCCAGAATGTCATGTTCTTTCAAAGCAGCTCCAAATTTCCTCCTCTCTCCAAGATGTCCTCATTTCCGGAATTGTCTTTACACCACAAACACAACCTTACTTGTCCATTAACTTTGAAAAGTGTCCCCCTTACCAAAAAGT
>NW_024622604.1:0-2598 GCF_008729295.1 Plectropomus leopardus
TGAATATGTCTTGGTTTAAATCTCCCTAATACAATTTAATGTTATCTATATTATTTTTGTTTTCTTTTTCTTTTTATCTATTGTTTCAGATATGTTACTAAATTGATCTTTTTCCATTTTTATATTTAATTATATGCCTGTGTAATTTCAATAATGGTCGATCAATTAAAAAAATAAAAAATAATAATAATAATAATAAGGAGTGGAGTGGTGTCTATTTTCGGACTTCATTTTCCTTAAGAAAGCAAATAAATGTTTCTAAAAATAGGTTTGATGTGGTTGTTAATTTAAAATTTAATTAAAATTTAATCAAGCTTTTTTTTTTTTAAACACTGCATTAAGACAAATAATTAGCCTACATCCTGTAACATCCTCATTTTGCCTCCAGGCTCCATTAAAAAACTGGATCACCCTGACAGCTCTGCCCCGGTTCTCCCTCCTCCTCGGCGGGGACTCCTGGCCCCTGCTGGCCGGCAGGAGGCTGCTCAGAGGAGGGATGGAGGCCAGCAGACAGTCATCTCGTTACATGGAGCGCGTTTATTGTCATTTTAAGCCGATCAGCGGCGTGCAGACGACCGTGTGTTCTCGCATGGATCCAGACACTGTTTAGCCAATATATAAAACTGCAAACCGACTTGTAGAAGCCACATTTTAATTGTGCATTAGGAGAGGCATTTTGGAGCTAATGTTTATTTCTGCATGCATGGCCATTTTTTTGACTTGATCATCGCAATAAAATATGTCATAAAATCCTGCCTGAGAATAATGATTATAAAAGCCATTAAAATCTTGATTTGATTCCGACTTCTTCACAAAGCTACTACACACTTTTGTTTTTATATTAAGAGACAATAATAATAATATAAAAGCGCACTCACCTCATCGCACAGCCGCAGGGTGGCGGACACAGAGGATGTGTGAGCGCTGATGATGAGCACCAGGCAGCGGGGGAACCAGGAGGCCCACACCTGCTGCCGCATCCTTCAGCTCGGATCACAAACAGCCGGCTGTCCGCTGCCTGGAGCCACAAACATGAAACAGGCCGAGCGGTGAGTGTTTCTGCGCTGCTGTCCCTGTCATTGATGCGCCTGCCCGCCTGTCTGTCTCACTTACCCTCCACCCACAATACCGTCAACACACACAGGGTTAAAACTACACATCCGGTCCTTCATTTCACATTAAAACTCCTTTTAGCCCTTGAACGATAATGAGAATTAAGATTACGAATAAAAGATGTGGAACAGCATAGTATAGCGCTAGTTTTATGTTATTTTGTACTGTCGCTATTATTATTTTTTATCATTGTAAGTGAAAATTTGTATCTGTATTTGAATCTGTTCTATTCATGTGAGCGTCTTTCAGTATTATTATTATAATTTCCTGTGTTTTAATTCACAAAACTTTAAAAAAAACTTTTTTTTTTTTTAAAAATTCTGCAACATTTGGAATGGCTGATCATTGCAGGGAGGCGATAGCATTACAAATATAGCATTAATTTTCTTTTTTTTTCCAAGAAAATTTTATTTTGTTTTATTTTTCTCAGCATTACTAAAATAATATGAATTTTAGTCTAAGGAAAGGATTGGCTGGATTAATCAATAATTGAAGGGAAAACATTTCCCTTGAAATTGAATTTCACCTTGGGGATAAAAAAAATAAAATAGTAATTTGATCAACCTTCCTGGGGTGTTTTTATCACTATTTTTTTTGGTATTTTTTACAAATTAATCGACTAAAAAGACAATTAACGTTCATTAATGAAGAAAATGTCTTATATTATTTAATTCAATCAGTATATATATATATATATCAATTTATTCATTCATTTTTTTTACATTCTTTTTTTTTCTTCTTTTGTAAGACACTGTGGACAACATTAAAAATGAATGTTAAGATTTGCTCCACTGTACCAGAGTTAGCTTACAGTAAGTGTTCATCTGTGTATGCACATATGTTCAAATTTCTAGTATATAGGCTAAAAAAGGAAAAAGTATTCTGCCTCAGAAATGGCATTATTAGACCGTCAGGTGACTCTGAAAGTGTTAGATAAATAGCTCTCTATTATGTGTCATTACGGATCTAACACATTGTCACCAGTGAAGTTGAGTATAATCATATTTATTTTTATATTTTTCTCTATTCTAGTCTTGTCCATGCTTTTATTTTGAAGGCAGACCGCCTGTCTCATCCTGGTGAGTTTTTGGTCTCTCCACAGTTAAACTGTCACTCAGACTGTGACGATAACGCGCACGTTATCTTGATTGACAGCTGGAGATGGACACCAGGCTTGTTGAGCTTATTATAACTCTGCACTGACAAACAGCAGCTGGAGAGCAAAAAATGTGCGGTTTAGTTTAAACAGGATGATGATTTTGCATCACAAAAGTCTACATAAAATGATGTAAGATCACATAAGATCCTACACCCTCTGTCATTTACCATTAAATGCTCCAGACCTTCCTAAAACGGATGTTTTTTTAGAATTAAAACATTGAAACCTGGAGCCACTATATGAAAATAATTAATTTTTTGGGTGTGGTGGGTGGGGGGTTCATCCAAAAACATTGTGGCATCATTACAAAAATCTGGTATTCAAAG
>NW_024622605.1:0-1275 GCF_008729295.1 Plectropomus leopardus
GGAGCTGTTGTAAATTGGTGGAAGCCTCTCTCTTTCCCTTTCAACTCCTGAAAGCGCAAAATGTTCTCCATCCATCCTCTTGGTGTGAAAGAGCGGAAAAAGTTGTTTTTTTCCCTTGAAAACACTCAGTCCTCTACAGCCTCGGTGTTTCTGCTCCTCAGAGGGCTGCACATGTTTTTACCAGAGCCAGCTCTGACCCCGAGGTACCAGTCTGTGTGCTCGGTCTGTTCCGTTATTTCACCTAAATCAGGGAGATTCACATCCTAGAAGAAACGGGAGTGAAATCTACCTTCGTCGGACAGGTGGGCTCTCCGTTACGCGCACAGCCTGACGCGTATACGTCTCCAAAAAAAATGTGCGTAAAGTTTCCGAGGGAAATCTTAGAGAGCGTGAAGTTGTGTTCGTTTTAAAGAGTTTTTAAAACACGTTCAGGGTGAGTTTCTACCCGCTGCTTCTTCTCCTCCTTCTGTCCCTCTCTACGTCGTCTGTCGGGGAAGCAGCAACGCTGCGGGCCGGCGCCATGTTTGGAGGAGGAGGAGGAGGCGCCTGGAGAGCAAAGCCTGGAGACAGCAGAGCTGCGCGCGCGCGCGCGCACACACACACACACACACACACACACACACACACACACATAGTCCTAAAGAGAGAGAGAGAGAACGGGAAACGTCAGCTTCATCACAATAAAAGACAGAGATAAAATTACCGATCGCAACATTAAAAAAAACTTAAATTAAAAAAAAACAATAAAAAATAAAGAAAGTATAAAACAAGCCTACAATTTCTGCAGAGAACAATACAGAATAGATGCATTATTGAAAAATGACAATAAGATAAATGAACTAGCAGGAGGTACTTAAAAAATTATGACTTTAAAATAGTATTATTTCAAAATGATGACGTCCCAAATCATAAAATCAAGATGTTAATGTAGTATCATGTACTTTTGACCTAAAGTGTTATTTTACAATACTGACTTAATAAACTTAATAATTAATAACAATGACTTCCAAAGTAAAAAAAAAAAAAAAAACCTGTGAAACCAAACTTTTTCCGTACTTTTGTTTGGATTTGGAAATGGAATTTCATGGTGTGGAAATTATCTTCTTTTTTTTGTGTTTTCCTGTCACATATCAGGTATCAATACATAAAGAAATACTTTTGTCTGTATTTAAAAAAAATAGTATAAACGCTGAAAAAATAATCTACTATCCCAGGGAACAAAAAAAATAATAAATAGTATCTTCAGATAATAAATTCTCTGAAGAGATACACTTA
>NW_024622606.1:0-2272 GCF_008729295.1 Plectropomus leopardus
TGTGTGCGTGCGTGCGTGCGTGCGTGTGTGTGTGTGTGTGTGTGTGTGAGTTATCTCATATTAACTTCTAACAGCCATCAAAAAACAAGCTTGATTATTTGACTCATTTCTACTTTTTTACTTTTTTTTAAACTTTTTTATTCAGTGAATGAAGACAGAAAACGTTTCAGTTTTAGCGGCTGAAAATCTTCATAATGAGCTTTTTGTTGGTTTTGTGCCGCTGAACAAAAAACAGAGACAAGAAGTGAGAGTTTGATATTCCAGCAGCGTCTGCTCCGTCCTCTGTCTCCGTCCTCTGTCTCCGTCCTGCTCGAGGACACTTTCTGGCTCCAGAATCAGGTCGTCTTGTGTCCAACGAGACGCGTGAAAAAAACACAAACTGAGCATCAAACAAGCAGAAACAGGCCGGCGCTGCTCGTGTTTGAAATGTCAGAACGATGCAGTTGGCTCCTGCTGCACATTTTTTAAAACTAGTCTGAACTCGAGGTCTTTGAATGGAGCTTCCACAACCCTTTAATTTAACATAAAAACACCTGAATGCAACACTTGTTATTTGGCAGCCAAAGTGGAGTCTGAGTTTTTTCAGCAGCACTTGAACTACGACTACTTTTTGCATTTCGTTATATATATACAAAAATATATATATTATATATTCTGGTTCTGATTCTTGTCATAATTTACAAAGACAAATTAAAATTTGTCAGAAACTTCCAGCAGATTCAGGCGTTAACAGTTAATATACGATAAATCCTGATTTTTACCATGTTTTTTTTTAACATGGAGTGAAGGCAATTAAACAAAAAATGTTTAATTGCCATGATGAAGAAATTAGAAGTTACAAGAAAATAAAAAAGTAAAAGAACAAAAACAAAAAATGCCATTTAAAAATGCTTAAATACAATAAAAATAAATATGATTTTAAAAAAGTATATTTTTCTGTAGCTTGATATTAAATATATAACTTTTTTCTTTTGAACTTTTAATTTATTCAACACAAAACAACTTGAATATAAAATTCTAATAATTATTAATTTAGTTTTTTTGATAATTTTCCGTAGTTTAGGGGGAAAACTAGTCAGTGAAATTTGATGAAAAATATTTGTTTCAAGACAAAAAAACAACTAAAATGTAAGAAAAAAGTAATAACCGCAAACAAATACATGACAGAACAAACTGCAATTTTCATCCATTTCTAGTAACTCATAAATAATATATAATAATTTGTTTTTATTACTGACTGATCTGCCGTTTATTTTCACAATTATTCCACTACTTGTTTAGTCTTAAAAATGTCAAAAAATAGTGAAAGTTTCGCACTGCTGAAAGTCTCCAGTTTGCTTCTTTTTATCCAAACAGCAGTCCAAAACCCAAATTCTCTTTATTTACTGTTTATTTAATGCAGCAAAGTCAAACATTTAAGAAGCTGGAACCGTCAGAGTTTTGACAGTTTTTCTTGAAAAATAACTGAAACAGTTAATCAATAATAAAACATTTCTCTGCACCGTGTTTCGTCATCAGGGCGCTTTGAGTGTGAACGAAGTGGTCTGGCTCCATCGTGTGTCCGCAGAGTGAAATACAGCTGCAGCTGCAGACCAGTTCGTCTCTGCAGTGTGAAGCTTTTATTGCTGTGATATAGTTCATATTAATGTCCAGAACTTTTGTGCTAATAACTTTCAGATCAAACTGATGACAAATCAAATATTTACAGCTGTGTCTCTAAATAATGAATCTTTAATGAATGTAAATGGGATCCAGCTGTTATTAAAACAAAAACTTAAAAACAATATTGTGTCTCTAACAGGACTATAGAAATGACAGACCCCTAAAAAAAACACTAAACAAAAAAATAATGATTGAGCCTGAATGAAAAATGCCTTAAATCAGTCCACAAAATGCTTCGACATGGGAGGCAGGATGTTATTTATTTACATATGTATGTAAATAAATATCTGTGTGTTTGTTTATTTGCCTGTTTTGTTATTTGTTTATTTATTTTACTTGGAGTTGAAAAACTCCAAAATGATTTTTTTAGAAAAAAAATCATTTTGCCAAGGACATTTACACAAACAAGGACGTGCAAAAGAATGAGGAAAAATAAAAATATTAACTTTAAACAGAATAAGATATAAAAGTATACTGAAGCAATTTAATAATATGAAATGAAAAATAAAAATAATTTAATGAACACAAGATGTGTGTACAGAGGTGCAATGAATTACCTTTTATGACCACCAGAGGTCAGTATTGGTCTAAAGAGTGTGTGTGTGTGCGT
>NW_024622607.1:0-1736 GCF_008729295.1 Plectropomus leopardus
GCTGATGGAGAGGACTGTGGAGGACCAGAACCAGACAGGAACTCACATCCAGATAGTCCTTTACGACCGGTTAGTGAAGATGATTCTCTGGACTCTTCTGAGACTGAAGTGAGTCATATTCGCAGACCTCAATCAGATTCAAACTCTTTGAAAAATGATGAAGTTGCTGCCGGTGGTTCCGGATGTTGTTCTGGAGAGAAACCTTTCAGCTCTTTTCCGTGTGGATCAAAATCTGCCAAAGACAAGTCATTGAAGAGACACGTGAGCTCCCATACAGGAGAGAGACCTTTCAACTGCTCAGTGTGTGATAAAAGATTTTTGTGCAAGTCACATTTGAAGAAACACATGGTAACTCATACAGGAGAGAAACCATTCAGCTGCTCAGTGTGTGGCAAAGCTTTCAGTGAAGGCGGAAATCTAAAGATGCACATGAGAATTCATACAGGAGAGAAACCTTTCAGCTGCTCAGTTTGTAAGAAGTCTTGTACACAGAGTGCCAACTTATGGAAACACATGAAAATTCACACAGGAGAGAAGCCATTCCTCTGCTCAGTGTGTGGCAAAGCTTTCAGTGAAAAGGCAAAGCTGAAGATACACATGAAAATTCACACAGGAGAGAAACCTTTCAGCTGCTTAGTGTGTGGCAAAGCTTTTGGTCAAAAAACAAATCTGACGATACACATGAGAATTCATACAGGAGAGAAACCTTTCAGCTGCGCAGTGTGTAAGAAATCTTTTTCACAGATGGGAGGTTTACAGAAACACGTGAGAATCCACACAGGGGACAAAGCTTTCAGCTGCTCAGTGTGTGGCAAAGCATTCAGTGGAAGTGGGAGTCTGAAGATACACATGAAAATACACACAGGAGAGAAACTGTTGAGCTGCTCATTTTGTGGTGAAAGATTTAAACATAATGATCAGCTGACACAACACATGGTGCATCACTTAGGAAAGTAACTCATTTAGTTTCTAAATTCCTAGTCAAATATTTGGCTGCTAGAGTCAGAAGTGACACATTTATTCACACGGAAGAGAAAATATTGAACTGCTCAATGTGTGGTGAAAGATTTCTACAAAAGGTTTAGCGACACAATATGTGGTACATCACGTAGAAGAGACAACATTAAGTTTCTTAGTTTAGTGGGTTTTGGACATAGACATTTATAAGTAAAATTGTGTGTGAACCCTGCATATATTTTACCCCATAGTGTGCCACAACATGAATGAAATGAATGAAAGTGTCATTTAATGAACATCTCCATGATATCTGAGCAGTAGATTCCCTGAGGACGGACCAGAATGTGGCTGAAAGCTTCAGAAACAAAAACTTGGGACCTCGTGTTGAGAAAATTTTTAAGCCTTTTCTTCCAAAATCAAGAACAAATTTTCACTCTCAGTGAATGTGATTTTTTAAAAGTCAATTTCCATCATTTATCTTTCTGCGGAAGTTATTCTGACCAAGACTAATCACTTGTGGGCTTTTATTTTGAAGGCGAGCAGCTGCTATGTCCCGGAAGCAGTATTCTCTCCTGTGTGTAACTTGACGCTGAATGATCAAGATGGCGTCGGGCAGAGCCGTCTGTTAGCAGAGAGTCTTTGTTGTGTTGATAAAGTGTGAAAATGTGTAAAGTCCAAATGCTGAGTTTGCTGGTGAAGCAGCGGCTAACTGCGGCTGCTGAGGAGATTTTCGGGCTGTTTGAAAGAACGATAGCAGAGTACGAGGAGGAACTTTCTCG
>NW_024622608.1:0-1061 GCF_008729295.1 Plectropomus leopardus
TATGCATTGAATTACTAACAACTTTGAACAGTGGTTTCTTCACAGGAAGCCCCTCATCTTCTTCCAGCTGAAAACAGGAGACTGCCAGTTTTCTGCCAAGTTTCCAAAAATGTTGAACTATATTACAGTTTCTTCTTCTTCTTCTTTAAAATTATTATTATTTGTTTATCAAATGGGGTGTTTTGGGTCATAATTAATGTCCCAAAAAGGTTTACAACATCAAAAGTCTTCAAACAAGCCCAAGCTCTTACGAAACAAACAAACAAACAAAAAAAGAGAAAAAAACATGAGGAGATAGAAATGGTGTGAAGTCTTGAAGAGGACAGATCTTTAAGACTGGTTGGGAACTGGGACTCTATGCCAATAGATTTAAAACGAAATAACGATAAAAATGTAATATCAAAATCAAAATGAGACTTTCCTGCAAAAATATTAAAATCCAAAATTACTCAGTAACTATACTTTTTCGGTTGATTGTTTTTTTTTTTTTTTTTTGTTTGCTGTTGTTTTTTTCACATAAAAGTTTATGCTCATCATGAATATGGATTGACTTACACCAAGAACCAGAAATTACGCCACAACTCCTAATGAATATCAAAAAGCTGTCAAGTCAGAAGACGATGGTGAAGTGTTATCACCTGCAGAGCCAGCTGGGTGTGGTGTTTTTAGCTCTGCATGTTTCTTGAAACTGTGTGTGTTTCTTGAAAGTCAGCTGATACAGAGAACCAATCAACTGTCTTTTATTCAAAGTAGGATTTTTTTTTATCGGTCACTGTCTTCACTATATCTGTTTGAACTCTGACAAGCTTTTCTCAGTTTTTTTTACAGGAGTGAGGAAGTTGGATATCAATTTTTCTTGCAGCTCAACAACTTCATAACTCAGGGTGGTGCACTCTTGTCTCATCTGTTTCAACATTAAGACTCCAGGGTGAGTAGCTTCTAATATTCAGCAGAAGACAAGTTTTTATTTTGATGAAACAAAAGAGAAAGCTGTTTATCATTGTCTAAAGCAGGCACTTCATGATACACTGTATCATAATGTTTGTTAATATAAGGTGTAA
>NW_024622609.1:0-1582 GCF_008729295.1 Plectropomus leopardus
GCACCCTTGTCATTTCACTGATTTGAATACCTGTAACTACTTATTGGGATACAAAATTGGTCTGATGAGCTCATTCAGCATTGAACTCCACACACAGGTGTATCCAATCATGAGAAAAGGTATTTAAGGTGGCCAATTTCAAGGTGTTCTTCTCTTTGACTCTCCTCTGAAGAGTGGCGACATGGGGGCTTCAAAACAACTCTCGAATGACCTGAAAACAAAGATTACTGAGCATTATGATTTAGGGGAAGGCTACAAAAAGCTATCTCAGAGATTTCAGCTGTCAGTTTCCACTGTGAAGAACATAGTGAGGAAATGGAAGGCTACAGGCACAGTTCTTGTTAAGGCCAGAAGTGGCAGGCCACGAAAAATATCAGAGAGGCAAAGGCGAAGGACGGTGAGAATGGTCAAAAACAACCCACAGACCACCTCCAAAGACCTTCAAGATCATCTTGCATCAGATGGTGTGGATGTGCATCGTTCAACAATTAAGCGCACTTTGCACAAGGAAAAGCTGTACGGGAGAGTGATGCAGAAGAAGCCTTTTCTGAGCACACGCCACAAACGGAGTCGCTTGAGGTATGCACAAGCACATTTGGACAAGCCAGCTTCATTTTGGAATAAGGTGCTGTGGAGTGATGAAACAAAGATTGAGTTATTTGGGCATAACAAGCTCTGTTATGGATGGCGGCAGAAGAACACAGCATTCCAAGAAAAAAACTTGTTACCCACAGTAAAATTTGGTGGAGGTTCCATCATGCTGTGGGGCTGTGTGGCGAGTGTTGGTACTGGGAATCTTGTTAAAGTTGAGGGTCGCATGGATTCCACTCAATACCAGCAAATTCTTGAGAATAATGTTCAAGAATCCGTCACAAAGTTGAAGTTACGCCGGGGCTGGATATTTCAACAAGACAACGACCCAAAACACTACTCAAAATCTTCTCAGGCATTCATGCAGAGAAACAAATACAATGCTCTTGAATGGCCACCCCAGTCCCAAGACTTGAATATCATTGAAAATCTGTGGGATGATTTGAAGCGGGCTGTCCATGCTCGGAAACCATCGAACCTGACTGAACTATAGATGTTTTGTAAGGAAGAATGGTCCAAAATACCTTCATCTAGAATCCAGACACTTATTACAGACTATAGGAAGCGTCTGGTGGCTGTTATTTTTTCAAAAGGGGGCTCAACTAAATATTGATGGGATTTTTCTGTTGGGGTGTCCAAATTTATGCACGTGTCTAATTTTGTTTTGATTCATATTGCACATTTACTGTTAATCCAATAAACCTCATTTCACCACTGAAATATTACTGTGTCCATCAGTTATTTGATAGATCAAAATGAAGTTGCTGATACAAACACCCAATGATTTATAAATGAAAATGATGCAAATTGTCAGGGGTGCCCAAACTTTTTCATACAACTGTATCTACGTGGATATGGTGATGGAGAACATACCTGCAAGCGCTGCCTATCTGGAGGAGCTGAGGGAGCAGCTGCAGAGGGACAGTGTGTGTGCTCGAGTGATGCAGCTGTGTGCAGAAGGCTGGCCAGCTCACGGCACGAATGAACCTAC
>NW_024622610.1:0-1029 GCF_008729295.1 Plectropomus leopardus
AATTTCCGACCTGCAGAGGGTTGCTCAGGGTGGGGTGCTGCACGTGGCAACAGGAAATATTTTTGGCCTATTTATTTGAAATAACGCTATGAGCAAATGTGCAAAACACAATACAGAGAAGGACTAATCTGACTTACTCTGCCTGTGATTACTGAGCACAAACATCCTCGTCTTAACCTAACCAATCATTTCAACAAAGGCAACGAGTACTAGCCAATCAGAGAGAGGACAGGGCGCCGCGCTGTGACGTAATCGTCCTCTGAAGCATGCAGACCCTGAGTTGGGAAATAGCTAATTATCAATCCTCTGATGATGAAGGAATGACCTTAGAAGGCTCCTTTAAATGCACCCTTCTTTTCCCATTTTTTGGAGGACACATCGCCACTAACCTTCGCAACAATTTCCCAACATTCCTTGCGCGCCCGCTATTTTCAAAAATCCTTTGTCATCATGGCGGCACAAAGTGAATGTAATGTAGGGGCCCACACTTACTATTACTACAGTGACTTTTTCTTTGTCACTCCAGAAAGGAATGACTGCTGAGTATTCAAAACTTTTAAAAGTAAACTAAATAAATGAAATTAAAAATGTTAGTCATGCAATCAGAGATGAATGAACGATTACATGTTTGTAAATTAACACATCTAAGTTTGCTGTAAAGCAGCTTTCATTAGCAAAATATTAAAATGAATGCTCAAATAAAATTATTATTTAACCCACTGAAACTTGGAAAAAAAAAGGCTCATCATCAGAAGAGATATGTTTTTAGTTTTCTTTCAAAAATATTTGGCGAGGTGGCTTCTCGGGTATTCATAGGCAGTGTGGCCCAGACAGTGTTTCAGTCTTGCCAAAAGGTGTTGCACTGACCAGGAATCGAACCTGCCTCTACTGCGTGGAGGGCTATTCCCTGCAGACATCTCCTCGTTAGTATAGTGGTGAGTATCCCCGCCTGTCACGCGGGAGACCGGGGTTCAATTCCCCAACGGGGAGATTAGTTGCATTTTTCGAAAATGCTGCGTCGCCTCACCT
>NW_024622611.1:0-1285 GCF_008729295.1 Plectropomus leopardus
TTTTTGTCACAACCGCTGCAACTAAATGGTTTCTCTCCTGTGTGGACGTTCAAGTGTCGTTTCATTGTCACCTTCTGTGAGAATCTTTTACCACAAACTGAACAACTAAATGGTTTCTCCCCTGTGTGAATAGTCAAGTGTCGACTAAGATCTGAATTTTGTGAAAACCTTGTACCACAAATTGAACAACTAAATGGTTTCTCTCCTGTATGGACGGTCGAGTGTCGCCTCAGATTACGACGATGTGAGAATACTTCACCACAAACGGAACAACGAAATGATTTCTCTCCTGTGTGGGTACTCATGTGTTTGACCAACTTGCTTTGGCACTGGATCTTAACTTTACAAACAGAGCAGCTCAAACGTTTTTCCTCCGAATGAAGTTTCATATGAGCAATTAAGTTGTACTTTCGAGATAATTTTTTACCACAGACGGAGCAAGGAAATGGTTTCCTTCCTGAGTGGATGGTTAAGTGTTCGTTCAGATGCGCCTTTCGTCCAAATGTTTTGCCACAAACAGAGCAGGTAAACTGTTTTTCTCCTGTTTGGATTCCAGTGTAGTCCTGCAGATGTCCCCCGGGGATGAAGTTTCCGGCACATTCAGAGGAGCTAACTGGTGTGTTTACAGTATAAAATTCCTCATCACTGACAGGTGCTTTACTGGTTTTTGGAGAGTTTAAACCTGACTGAGGTTCCTGAGTCTCCTCCCAGTCTCTGCTGTCATCAGTCTCAGGTTCAGAGTACGAGGTCTCGTCTTCACTAACTGGTTGTAAAGGACTATCTGGATGTGAGTTCCTGGCTGGTTCTGGTCCTCCACAGTCCTCTCCATCAGCTTCTGTTTCCATCTGTTCAGTTTGTCTTTGATGAAGCTGTGAGGACTGAGCTTTGTCTTCATCGTCTTCAGTCTTCACAGGGACAGAAGTGAGTGTGAACTTGATATCAGCCTCCTCCAGCCCTTCAAGCTGCTGTTTCTCCTGACGGCTCCACAGCTCCTCCTGCTCCTCTTTAATGTGTGGAGGCTCTGGGTCCTCCTGGTCCACACTGGAGCTACACTCTTGCTGCTCAGGAGGAACCTCTCCTTTAACCCCCAACAGCTGCTGGACGTCTGTTGAGAATAAAGAAACACACACACACACACACACACACACACACACACAGACCATCAGGAGGTTTGTCAATGATTTGCAAATAGCTGGCAAGACCACAAAGACCCAGTCTCAGCCTTGTTAAGACCACCTCATCGGTCCTGCTTTGATTGACCGTTGGAAGGAGAAATAATGCCTGC
>NW_024622612.1:0-1707 GCF_008729295.1 Plectropomus leopardus
GGTTGATTCAAAGCTTGGAGACCAAAGACAGCCTGCATCAAAGTTATTGAATTTAGATCAAATTTTTACAATATAACTGCAGCCAAAAACCAACCAATCAGAATACAACCAGAATACCCAGTGCAGAATATAACAGCCAGTGCTGCATTTTGTAAGTGAGATTTATTTATTTATTTATTTATTGGAAATTCACTTTTTATTGAGTTATGAAAAGGTCCAGACAGATAATTTTCTATTACTATTTCCTATTTTTCCCCTTTGCAACTTTATGCCCGATGTTCAAAAACCTCCCTCAAAGGCGAATTACAGCAAATTGGCCAAATCGATGTTTGTTGCTTTTTGTTTTGCTTTTGTTTCCTTCCATCACGTCTAAAGCTCCTTAAGCCTTTAAAACCTGAGTGTATTAGTTTATTGGTTTGATTTCTTTCAAAACTTAACAAGACATGGCCCAAAAGATTGCAAAGAAATTATGCTGATATTTTTAATGACTTTAAATATATTATGTGAGTTGTTTTTATGGTTTTCTTTATGAAAATGTTTTTACTGTGAAGCACTTTGAGATTTGTTCCAAATGTGAAATGCATCACAAATATACAAAAATACAAATGTCCTAATTCGTCATCTTTACTGTTTAAGTTATTTTTGCAGCAGGAAACTCTTTGTCTTGATCCTGATCCTGATGAAGGTTTCGTACATTTGTGTTTCACGTGAGTTCGCGTCACTTTGTCTTTCTTTTCCTCTCGCTCTCTTTTACTTCTCTTTATCCAGCTGTGATGACATTTACTTCCCGACACACCAGCCGCTCACATGGCACTTCCAAACGCCCGAGGAGGAGATCAGGTACAAATACATCGAGAATTTTACAAAAAATACGTATTTTTATACCTCTGTGTCAGCAACAGCTGTGGCCAGAGGCATTATATCGATCCCTCTGTCTGTCCATCTGTACATAAATACTATTTTTATCAACATTATACCTCAAGAACGTCTTCAAGGAATTTCTTCAAATTTGGCACAAACGTCCACTTGGACTCGAGAGTGAAGTGATTCGATTTTGGTGGTCGACAGTTGTGCTGCATTCGGAGTCGGAGTTCCTACTTGTGAACTCACAAGTACATTTTAAATGTAAGAAGTCAACTAAAAGGCAGCGTAAAGTATATTTGCATGTATTTAATTGAAATAATACATCTACTTTCAAATAGTAAAACCTGTTCTGCATATAAATTGATGTCAAATTTCAGTATTTAGTCATAAAATATTAGTATTTATTGATGATGTTAGTATTAAATATTAATAGATTATTAAAATATCAGGAGGCGGCCCTGCTGAGGGTGCAGTTGTCCACAGAGGAGCCACAGAAACGCCAGTTCGTCACTGTCTGTATTGTTTTTTTCTTTACGTTTCGTGTTGTGCACCTGGAACGCTCGAAAGTCGGAAATTGCAACTGGAAATTCGGACATCTGACTTTAAATGCAACGTTAAAGGTCAAAGATCACTGTGACCTCACAAAACGTTTTTTTTTAACTCAAGAATTTAATCACTAATTGTGACAAAGTTTCACAAAAATCTCCAACAGATGAAAATAATTCAGTAATTAAATTTTGTATCCAAAAGATGAACTTGACATTCATCAAAAAAACTGCAAAAAACACTTTTTCTGTCCGTTACCATGGTTTCACAGACATGGATGTAAGCTGTAAGTGACTG
>NW_024622613.1:0-1749 GCF_008729295.1 Plectropomus leopardus
GTCTTTCCTTTAACTTCAACCTCAAAGTAAAATCTGCCTGAAGAGAAACTCTGCTTTGCTAAAACCATAACACAATAAGAAAATCTCTCTGGATTGTCTGGGAGATTCTTCTTAATGTCACCATGTTTCACTTGTTTTCCATCATCAGACAGGATGAGCTCAGAATGTGCTGTATCAGGATCAAGAGTCACATCCACTGCATACTGCTGGACCCTCTTCAGCTCAGATTGAAACAACTTCTTCATCTCTAGACTGAGTGTCTCCTCCAGCTGAGACACAGCTCTCACCACAGTCCCCTCATATGATGGTGGATGGATGCTGACCTGTGTCCAGTCCTTGGTGGGTGGAGCAGCTTTCAGGGACTGGACACTCTGGAGAAGATGGAGGTGGTCTTCAGAGCGTGAGAGCTGCTCCACCTCAGAGCTTCTCTTCTTCAGCTCAGAGATTTCCTGTTCCAGCTCATTGATGAAAACTTGGGCTTGTTTTTCTGTTGATTTCTGCTTCTCTTTGATCGTGTCCATGAGCTCGTTCAGGCCTCTTTCAACAGACTCCTTCAGAGCTGTGAAGACCTGAACACCTTCTGTGATCTCTCTGTCTGCATCTTTCTCACTGAGATCGACTGAGTATTTGATCTCCTGAATCTTCTGTTGTCTCTTCTGGATCATCTGCTGGATTTCAGCTTCTGTATTTCCCAGCTCTACCTTCTTTTTTTCATATTCTTCTCTAAGAGGAATAAATTCATGTGTTTTGTGGTCTAAAACAGGACAGAGCATGCAGACACATGTCTGGTCGGTCTTACAGAACAGCTCCAGAGGTTTATCGTGCTTCGTACATATCCTGTCCTCCAGATTCTCCACAGGGTCGATCAGCTGGTGTCTTTTCAGTCCTGAAGCTGTCTGATGAGGCTCCAGGTGAGTCTCACAGTAGGAGGTCAGACATACCAGGCAGGACTTCAGGGCCTTCAGTTTGGTTCCAGTGCAGATGTCACAGGAAACTTCTCCTGGTTTGGACACTGAGCTGCTGCTGGATTTCTGTTGAGCTGACTGTCTGAACTCAGAGACCATCTCTGAGAACAACGTGTTGACGTGCAGCTCAGGTCTTGTGTTGAAAACCTTTTTACATATTGGACACAGGTACTGGTCCATAGTATCCCAGTGTTGATTGATGCAGTTTTTGCAGAAGTTGTGTCCACATGGTATGGTCACAGGATCAGTGAAGACATCCAGACAGATGGAGCAGAGAAACTGATCTTCAGATCGCTGATAGTTTGCAGCAGCCATATCTACAAACAAATAGTAGAAAACTATTTCATTTAACATACATATTTCAGGATTTGTTTCAAAAGGGTGAAGTGTGATAACCTTTATTGTATGTATATTGTACAATATCACAGGGCTTCATGTACTATGTGCATATACATGATAGTGTACATAAAATTTTAGCTATACACTAATTTCTCACTTTTAAATGCACTGGTGCACATGGCGGTTACAAACTCTTCTGCATTGATCATGTGACTCAAGCATTTGACATTTTTCACACACTGTATCTGTCTCACGTCGTGAAAAAATGTATTTATAGGTCATTATGTTGCAGTGTAAAATGTGAGCATTTGACACTGGAATTGACACTGATGGAAATCTGCATTTCAGCAAAAGTTCATCTTATCTATCTATATATAAAAGAACTGTCAGCAAAGAAATCTTAATTTATAAAACAGTTGGCAGCAATTAATGTCCACTCAAATTC
>NW_024622614.1:0-1084 GCF_008729295.1 Plectropomus leopardus
ATATTTTTTTTTAACAGCAAACTGTAAATAATTTGATTTAATTTGTATTTGTATTTTTGTAAATAATTGTATATTTTAAGACTGCCTCCTTGTAAATAGTTAGAAATGTTCTGATTTTTGTAAATAAAATAAAACATTTGTAAATACTAAATGGAATACACGTGTTACAAAGTAACAATATTTTAATAAATACAACATAAAATCTTAAATGTGAAACAACTGTACAAAATAATTCAAAAATATAAACAATATAAAACAGAACTCAAACACTTTCAGCAAAAAACAACAACAAAAAAAAAATCACCGCCTGTCCACCATTCTCTCAAGTAGAGAGAAGAGCCTCTCCATCCTCTCTCTGCTCTCCTGAGCTCTTCTCTCCTCTGCCTCTCTTTGCTGCCTCATGTCCTCCTTAATTAAATTAAGGAGTTCATCCTCTCTCCCTCTCTTTCTCTTCCTCGCTGGCCCTGGCTGGTTCTCCTCCTCATCATCCTCCTCCTCCTCATCCTCGTGATCAGCCCCCGCAGCACTTGGCCCTGGTGTGTCCTCAGGGATGGAGGCAATTAGGACAGGGGGAGCCATGGAAGGCGTCTGTCCTAACATCTCATCCATGAGGACAAACCAGGGCCAAGTTGCAGCGGTGGGCTTCCCACTGACCCCCTCTCCTGTCCCTGGATATTTGCAATCCTGAGGCAAAGGACATCAATCATGTCAACAGCAGCAGTATTCAGCAAGTCAGTTTTATTAAAAAAGGCTATTATCACAAACCACAGTTTGCCTCGGAGGGCTTTACAGCATAACAGAGTATTTATTAACTTGAATGCGTAAAACAAATATAATTTAGTTTTGAAATCACCATCCAAACCTGTACATACTTTGTATTTTTTTTGAAGATTGTCCCATTTTTTTTTTGCCTGTTGGGGCTCAATCTTCCCCTCCAGGCCCATTTTTTCCAGGATTGTTCTAAACACAGACAAACATCATCAGGACAGACACAAAATCTCTCAAACATTTACATGATGCAATTTGTTCTTTAGATCATCATTTTAGTTTAGACTTTATAAAGGATTTGGGTTAATTTAAGTAT
>NW_024622615.1:0-1115 GCF_008729295.1 Plectropomus leopardus
TTTTGATGAGGACCATTTCTGTGTCTTCTGTTGTCATGAAGGACAGCTGTCAGTCATCCAGAGTTCAACTCTCAGGACTATAAACTCTCCCAGAGCACTGGAGCATGGAGCTGCTGATGCAAAGTGGCTCTCTATGGAAATGCTCTGACTGACTCCAACAGGGACTTGATATTTTCTTGCTCATAATGAAGCTGAAAACTACAGAGTCTTTAATGACCTGAACATACATTTTATTCTAGCGAACAACAAAAATCAAATTACGCTAGAGTGCCATGACAACATTTTTTATGTGTTGAATGCAATTTTGTAAAACAAAATTTAAAAAAAAACATATTTCTGTCAATACACTATATCTTTATTTAATATTGGTGTAATAAAGTAGGTAGTATTAATGCGGGTAAAAAGGATGAGCAAAGTTCATGTTAAAATGACTTTTAATGGATCTACAAAGGCTGAATGTAGTTGTGGAGCATTACAAAAAAATCCTTTTATCGGTTTAATGGAAACGACATTAAAGTGATCATTTTTAACTTTTGAACTTGAACATTAGTAAAATTTTGGCTAAGAAGACTGTTGTTAAAATAATATTTTTTTTCCCTCATGTTTTGTTTTTTTAGTGTAAAATGTTACAATAAGATGCAATTAGAAAATATATTTTCTTCATATGAGGTAGTTTTTTTAGCGTCTGTGCAGCTGTTGAAACAGCTTTTATTGATGTCCAAGCAGTTTAAAATTATGTGATACTGAACATTTTTTAGACTTCTTAAGCAAACCTTTGAATACCTAACTATGTCAAGTACCTAAGTTTGTTTGTAATGTGATTTATGTTTGATTTTGATAGTCACTCCTCATGTGTCATGTCCTGTTTAACTTCCTGTCTTTGTGTGTTTCTGTCCTGATTTGGTTCACCTGTCCCTCATTAGCCTTGCAGTCCCCTGTCCCTTGTTAACACCCTCCTCCCTTTGTGTCTTTAGTCTGTGTGTGTTTTCTCTTTTTCAGTGTCACATCATCTGCTTTGTCTCTAGTTTAGTTTTATTTTCCCTTTACTTTATTTTATTTGGCCTGTTTCTTCAGTTTTCATCGTCTGCTTGTTTTTACATTGAAACTTGCCTTTT